>NW_009704866.1:0-56448 GCF_000703405.1 Apaloderma vittatum
CTAAAATCCGGCTGAGCCAACCCAATACACTTGACTATCCAAAATTTTTTAATTCCCCTGGGTTTCTTTCAGTAAAATGCCTTAAAATCTTGATAGTCACAGCACCACCCAGCAGCATCAGCTAAAGTAGGTGCCTTTCCACCATCACCCAGGACACAGATAAATAGCTATATGCAGTAAATATCCACAGGAGCAGAGGCCCAGAGATGATGATCACACAGGCAAGATGGTGCCGGCACTCAACAAAAGGAGACGTGGCACCAGCCTTCTCTCCACTGAGTAATTGAAAGAAACACAAAATATTACAACATTCTTCTCAGCAGAACAGAGCGAGAATCTGTTTTGCATAACCTAGACACAGTCTCTGAAGAGGTGGGAAATGTAGGGTCAAATGGCTTCAGCCAGTGGAGAGGTCTGAAGAATAATTCCTAAATTGGCAATCAGCAGTTTAACCTCTTGCCTCTCAGCAAAAGAGTGATGGAGAAAAGCCACTGTTTAATTGCTTTGTTTTGTAAAACAAAATAGATGAACACAAAAAAACCTAAATTGACACAGCTGTAGGAAAACAGTGGAGACTTGAAAAGGTGAAGTGTAATTCCTATCTGTCACACTTTTTCCAGGCACGTTGAGCCAGGCCTCTGCCCAGGAGTCTGGCCCTTCCAAACCCCAGCCCTTGCCCACCTGATGAGCGTCACGTGCTGGCTTTTTCAGCCTGATTTTTGCGTTGTGGCCTCCAGTCAGCAGCACATGCCTTAGAGCGAGGTAGGGCAGTTCTGTCCCCTTCCCAGATTTTGGTGCTCCTCTCTGCATGGCCTTGTTAGATAGTCAGCTCAAGCCTGGAGGACTTCAAGGCGCTCACTAACAGTCCAGTGTGATACATTATTATGTACCCAGCACCTGTTGTTTTCTGCTGAAATATCCCACATGGTCTGCTCTTTAACCTTGGATTGTTTGAGTTTTTCCTGTACTTCTGCTTCCCTCTCCACTCTTCTGCCTGTCACTACTCCCCAGTCAATGCATATCCCCCCCTCCTTCCCCAGTTCACTCAAGGACAGTATTTTGAATCTCTCTAAGCCTCTATGTATTATCTTCCGGTATTTTCAGTATCACCAATTTGATAAATGTAAATGTAATTTTTTTTTTCTCTGTATCATCAGAAGACATTACATAAATTCAAACTCAGCAGTCTGATGGAAATTGCTGCCGGAAGTATTGCCAGTTTGCTCTGGTTTCAGTCTGAATTCCTGTATGGGAAAGTCTGCCTGTATCAGCAGCCCCAACACCTTTCTTCTGTTCGACATTAAAGCCTCCCTCGTCTTAGTTACTATTATATTCTTTCTGTTTGTATAGAGACACAATGTATTACACTATACTTTTTTATTTCATTTACTATCTAAGGTTGCAGGTGCCCTTCTCCAGTATGTTCAAGTTTTAAAATGCCATGCTGTTTCTCCCCCTTCCAACTACATTCAAGCTTCATGAGCAGTCAGTTCCTCCTCTTTTGATGCAAATACAGGGGAGCAAGGTTTACTGCTTTGTAGTTTCCATGTAATCACATTTACAAACTGCTTGGTTGAGTTGCTTTGCTTTTCCACAGGAGTATTCTGTGTTTACAGACAGCCAAAACTCAAAGTGCATTTTCCTGTTGGTTCAACCCACATTTGCTGTGCTTTATAAAACTGTTTGTTTTGCCTGTGTGTAACTATGCTGAAATGAACTGCTTGGATGCAAGAGAGGCAGATCAGCTGCCCTTGCTCTAGCAGTAAACTTAATCATAAACTCATAAGCACTAATTTGGGCTGCTTCTAAATAAGAGAGTTGGCTGCTGCTTTTTTTTTTCTTTTTTTTCCCCATTTTCTTCTACTTTCCCCATCCGGCACTGCAGCATTTGTTGTTATGTTCAAGTTGGAAGTGCTATGGGTGAAACTGCAGACTCAAGTGCTGGCTGAATAGTCCTTAGGCCACTGCGAACATTTCTGTTTCCATTCTAAGCTGTACGTGTTTAGCAGCCTCAGTTTGGGAGTGAGGGAATTGTCGGCTCGCTGTTGGTTTTACAGCTTCTTCCCAAGGCTCTGAATTCGGCATTTCAATAGCAACTTGATGTTGATCTAACTGCATGACAGTGAACAGTTGTTGAGACTGCTTTGCTACACTCTCTGTTTAACTTTTTTCATTATAGGCAGGCTACTGTTAGTTATTTATAAATACCAACCCCTTTTTCCCCACTATAAAGGGATTATTTGGGTCAATTGTTTTTTACAGTAAGGATGGTGAAACAGTAGAACAGGTTGCCCAGAGACGTGGTGGAAGCCCCAAAGCCCCATCCCTGGAAACATTCAAGATCAGGTTGGACAGGGCTCTGAGCAACCCGATCTAGTGGAAGATGTCCCAGCTCACTGCAGGGGAGGTTGGACCCAGCTCACTGCAGGGGAGCTTTAAGGATCTCTTCTAACCCAAACCATTCTATGATTATTCCTCTGAGAATCTATCTAATGTTACTGAATACAAAAGTACAAGTCTTTTAATTTATAAATTACCCAGTCTTACAGTGTCTTCTTTTAAAGATGTTGACAGAAATATATGATCCAAAATCATCTGACTTGTCATGCTATGACATATAATATGACCAAGAAAGGGCCTGATGGGCAGTGTCCTCTGGGGTTGTGTGTGTGTGGTGCATCTGGAGCAGTCCACCCATGGAGCACAGAGACACATTAGCCAGTGTAATACAGGTCTTCTTAACTAAACTATTTGCAGCTCTCAGAGCCACTCTGACAGCTCCTCTGGGCTGCTTGCAGTTTCTCAACTCCATTCATGGCCAGTACACTACAGGGCGGTGTTGAGAGAATCTCCCAGGCACACCTCTCAATCCTCAGCGTGCTTATTAAAGTGGCTTTTAAAAGTGTTTTCCTATGGTCAGGACTGACACAGACACTACACAGGAATCTATAGCAAATACTTTAGCTGGTGACCTTTCCTTTCCCTTAGGCATTGATCAAGTAGAGGCTATAGCTAAAAGTTTGGGCCATAACATAAAGTAATCTCCAGCCCAGTGGGCTTATGGAAACTATGAGGAGCTAAGTTAGCTGAGGACTTTTTTGCTACACACGTAGCAAATGAACTTTTAAAATATAATCAAATATCCTGTTTTCAAGGAAATGTGATAGGAAGTAATGCACAAACCCTATATTTTATGCTAAGAGATTTGTTTCTAATGAGAATGTTTTCCAGTATTTCCCTTGAGACATCAGCCTTAAAAATAATGTTCCAACTTTAATTTTCTCATTTGTGGAGAAAGGTAGAAGGCCCAACAGCTTGTGTCAATGAATATAAACTATAACTTTTATGCAATCTAGAATGTACCATAGCACTTGTACTCCTTAGTAATTGTACTTCATATTGTTTCTTCCACAGATAACACATTTTCCCCCTCTGGCTTTCCTTCCCATTTGAAGCTTTCCATTCATCTGAAAAATACTAGTTTAGACAATCCAGGCACAATATCACTCTAAACTCATTATTTCAGAGACTTTAATTATCCCCTATCATCCATACATGAATAAACAGAAGAAAAAAAGTCAGGGCAAATTATCCATGGCTTGGACGCCACAGGCATCAAGTGAATCATCCCTCTCTTGGGAGAGCAGGGTTTATATGCCCGCAGAGGGAGCATGTCACATGATTCTAGGGAAAAATCTGTGGGTACTCCCAGGAAAATTTGTCCTGTTTTGCTCTGCTCTCAGAGCCCTGACACTTTCCATAGCACAGCTTTGGCAACTGCTACTGTCACTCTCCAAAGGCAGAAGCAAACATACAAGTGCTGCTGATGCTGTCGGACTTTGTCCCTGGCAGAGTCTTTACAGAAAATAAAGTTGTTTGCTGTATAAAATTGCTGTTCTCCTCTGTAAGCCAAAAAACTTCCTCTGAAGGGTGTTTGCATGGAATAGGAACAAGTTAAGGGTGCAATATTGAATTTAGTGCTGCTCTACTCAAAGGCTCTGGCTTGGCTTTTACTTGACTTTCCACCCCACTGCGATGTTGCAGGGTGAGAGTGATGACTCTTTAGCATGGAGCTAACTATCCACCCTGCAAGTCATCTCGGTCCTAACCGCCTTTTCAGAGCCATTTGTAAGGCTGCATTTCCAAGCTTGATTTTCTTTACTTCTTGGACCAGTTTCCAGGCTCTTCAGGAATTCTTTCTGCTTCCTGGAATGGAAACTCTACTGTCTGCTGACATCTTTGCTCTGAATGTCAATGATGTGTGCTCTGGCATGGGTTTGGCATAAATTTTCTTCTAATGGGGAAAAATGGGCTAATTATCACCCAGTTATCCTGAACATTTTGAAGACAAAAATACAGCTGGAGGCAATTCTGGCACCATATTTCTTCTAGATTTCTACATTTTAGTTGAGAACATCTTATTACAATGTTTTGTCTTATATAACTTTTTTCAGCTGTATCTGTGACTAGTTTGTTCTGGGTCAATTTTTCTCCTATTAATAACGTTACGCTTACTCAAGGCTTGTAGAGGGTTTTTTTTGATCTTACCACACAAAGCTATGTGGGATTTTTTTTTCTTTAAACCATTATGCTCCTCCCACACACAGGCTTGGGACTGTAATTGCACACCCAATCAATTCCAGTGTTATCCCTCTAGCATTTTTCAAATGTGTCAATTTTCCAGGTGTTTTCATTTCATATTTTGATTAGATTACAGAAGCCTTAAAAATATTTAACAAAGATGAGCCTCATCCTTAATGTTTGCATTCAGAATAAACCACTGTAATAAACCCAACCCAAGCCGAATACTTTGTCAACACTTTTCTGATGAAGATCCATACAACTGGAAATTTATGTGCAGAATGTTCTCCTGCCTAAATAGAAAACGATTTTTCGTTAACTACTGAACCCTGTAACAAATTATTTGTCTTAAAATTCACTGACAAGCAGTCATTCTCAAGTTCCACCTTTTCTTCAGTCATTAGGCACAATTTTCTTCTCTTTTTCTCTCAGCAGCAAAGTTTGCTCTTGTAAAACCTGTAATAATGAAGTGCATCTTCTCTACAACACGATGATGATGAACTAGTTATTATTTTAAGAGGATTCTAATTGTATATGTATGCCTTATGGTCCAAACAACTCCAGAAGTGTTTACCTGCTATTACGTACCATTTCAGTTCTCCTTTAACTAGTGTATTGGCATCTTACTGCAGACTTCAGTCCCCCAGTGCTTTTAAAGCTGTTCAGCTAGCCCGCCTTGAGACGTTGTTGTAAAATCTACAATGCACAATTACTTATGAATTTTACATCCTTTTAGCCTTCATGGCTAGACTGTTAATGAGGGAATAAATAGCAGAACTTCATTTAATCCCACAAATTGCTTAACATGAATTATTTAAGCAAAGGACATACAGCCATTCTGTTGCCTTTGGCAGAGGGACATCCATAGTGTTCTAGTTGCAACATCACTTCTTCCAGATAGATGGGTAAGGTACCTGTGGATGCAACATGGATCTAAATCCGTTTACTTGAAAGGAATAAAACTGGGGGGAAAAACAGTGTAAAGTTCACCTTTTCTAACTTGCAGTTTCTTCACTGTGACTGTTTGTTTACATGAAAGCAAATAGGCTGTCTTGTACCAGTGGAGAGAAGTAAATATTTTGGGGAGCAATTTATTTGACCAAAGACAGATGTTTACTCTGGAACAAAATAATTATCCAGAGTACATAAAGAGAAATGCTTATTTCTTTTCATTGGTGTCAGATGTAGACATTTCTAATTGGTCAAAAGAATTCTGCCCTTTATGCCGAGGCTGTGCACTTAACACACAATTTATCATTGCTGAGCTGTAACATCAGTTCTGTCATCCTTACTACTCTTACTTATTCAGTGAGACTATTTGCATAAAAAAGTTTTACTCAGCATGAGTAATGGTGCCAGCACTGAGGTTATGTTGCAAGTAGAGAGAAGAGATGTTTCCATTAGCGCTAAACCTTATCTCAGAAAAATCACTGGAGACTGGCACTTCCCAGAGGTTCTTTCGATTATCCTCTCTTCTTCTAATAATTGACTCCAAACAGTTCAGCTCCTGTAATTTGGTGAAACAGAATCTGTCTTTTTCAGAGATTTATTCATGAAGTCTCAAGAAAGTCTGTGCTTAGGTATCAGGTTGTCTGTTGAGATCACCAGCAAATGCATTACTGGAGAGCTGAGGGTGTTAGGGATAATGCTGTGGGATGTGAGAGGGCGTAACTGAAGATAATGCAGTAGTAGTGAAGGGGGTCATATATGAGAAACAGAAGAATGAAGAGAGAGAACTAGGTAGGATGAGGACAGTGGATATACAATGTAATGAGGAAAAACTCAATTAAAATATCTAATGGCCCATCCACTTATTTGAGCTGGACACCCTGCTCTGACTTACCATCATTTTGTAATGAATAAATGTATTTAGTACTTTCCTCTGAAACTGGAAAGAAGGAACGTGATTTCAGTTAGGTGATAATTCAGTTTATATTTGGTTTGGCATGACAATTTTATCCTTGGATGAAAAAGTTAGGGTATTGTATCATATGATATGACATGTCCTCATCTTTGCTCCATTTGGGACCTCTGCCACTGACAGTTCTGCACCGCTATGGCACTCTGGTACCCCTAGGATCTTTCCTGCTAAAAACCTGGTATCTGACTGAGCCTAATTCAAATCCCCAGACAGACAAACATAAGAAGCTGATCAGGACTTAAACAAGAAACCACAGAAACCTAGCTTCTGGGTCTTGTCCCATGGCCATGAGTTATCCAGGGTCAGGTTTCACTCTAATACCAGCATGAAGATAATCTAGAAAGTCAGTAGAAGGAAATCACTTGAAATGAGTGTACACATGTAGACCATGAGCATCCACATACACTTGAATTCTAAGTTTAAAATATTTTTCTCTAGAGTAATGAACGTTTATCAAGATAAGACTGTATCTACATCGCTATATAAATCATTGCTATACGGTTCCTTATGGACATATTAATAATCACCGGACCTGTGCCTATTGTTTGTGGACAAGCATGGGCCAGCAGGGGATTGACTTATATCGACTGCATTTATTTTTATTGAATTCTTTAGTTCTAATCACCTTAATAATAATACGTTTCTGCAATGTTTAGCCTATAAAATGTAATTGGAATAATTCTAATTACTCCAATTGTATTTTAACATCACCTTATCTCATTTCCATATCTTAACACTCTACCACTGCCTCCTTGACTACTGAACTTTCTTACTTTATAGTAGCTATACCTAAAAATGTCATTTTGCATGTCAAAACATGCGGTCAGCATGGAGCCTCAGCAAAAGTAACAAGGTAGATGAGCTTTTCTCAGGTACCTATCACCTAATGCTGAAGGAGTCTGGATTTACCTGTTTTCCACCTTCAAAACTCTGTGTGCAGTGATGCACAACTCAGTACTAAAAAAGAAATAGACCTCCTTTGGCTTTTTGCTAGCATTTCTGCTCTTCACATGACGCTCCTTAATCATACACTGTGCAGCCAAAAGGAACCCTTGCAGTCCTCTGTGTAGCCTCAAGCGTAAATCTACCCAGATTTAATTTCTGTTTGAACTTAAGTCTTTTGAGGGAGAAGGAATCTTAACCCTCTGTAACAGAGAGTTCACAATAAACATTGAGGAGCTACTCTTTCAGTAGTCTTACTGCTAAAGTATATACCTATTTCTAAACTACACTTTGTCTAGTTCCTTCTCACAGCCATTGGATCTTGTTGTTCCTTTGTCTGCTGTTTTGAGGGGTCCACTACCAAAATTATGCTCCCTTCAGAGGTACTGTAGACTGTCATCAAGTCACTCCAGTACCTTAACTGTCCTAAATCACTAGGTCTTCCGCAATAAAGCGTATTTTGTCTGTAGCAGAGTGCAATTACTCTTCTCAGATACTCCAGGCATGATTTTCATTGCAGGATCCTAAAGTGTGGTTTGCTCATAGTGATATTAAATTTCAGTGTTAATTTGTCATTCTTCTGTAGCCCCACCCTTTTCTCAGGAGGGAAAGAAGCCCTTTCCTTTGATAGTTTGCATTCAGACTCTCTTAATTTGTGTCACAGATGACTTGTGGCTGGCTGGAACTTTGTGTAGCTCCTACAAGCTCACTAGAGGGAAGGCTTGCCTTGACCTCCATCACAGTTCAGCTGCCTAAAACCAAGGGAGGTACCTACCCAAATCTGAGGGAACGTACCCTGCAGACTGTTGAAAAGAATGAACCCAAGGTGCTTCGAATAGTGCTTGACAGTAGGCAGAAAAATAACTATGCTCAGTGAAGGTACTGCTAATTAACATCACCATGAAACAACAAGTACTAGTTCTTCCTCTAAATGGGAACATGTCTCTCGTAACAGATTAGAGACTGGTAGCGCTATTATTTTAAACAGGCAGCATTTCCATTGGAAATATAACCACTGAGATACCACTTTATGGCAGTAACATCCATGAGAGTTTTGCCTGTATGAGGAATATCTGATTAGTACCAAATTAGTTCTGGTCCTTAGCAACCAGAAGTCGTACAAAATATCAACAGAGAGTAGTAAAACATACTTTATATGAATACTGTGGTCTGCACCTTACTCTGGCTGTGTGTAACACTAAGGTAGGGACCTGATGATCTCAGAGGTCTTTTCCAGCCTCAACAATTCTGTGATTTTGTGACCGCAGTTTAAAGGGCAATCTGTCCATGCGCCAGACCCACGGACACCGCGCTGTGTCAGTTGCAGCCCGCCAGGAAGGTCAGAGGACAGGAAAAGCTCGGTGCATCTCCCACCTGAGGAGCGATGTGCAGGGCTGCCGAGCAGTCACGGAGCAGGCAGCTGCCCCAGCGCCCTACCCGCCATCCGTGCATTCGGCAGCACTCGTGACTCTTGGGAAAACCGCCCGGCAGCCCCCTTGCCAAGAAACGATGGCAGTAAATAAATGATGTTGAAGTGAAAACATTTCCACGCTGGTCTAATGAGCTATGGAACAAAGCTAGGCGGGAATTTACCCCTCCCTCACAGCACGGAGCAGGCAGCTGCCCCAGCGCCCTACCCGCCATCCGTGCATTCGGCAGCACTCGTGACTCTTGGGAAAACCGCCCGGCAGCCCCCTTGCCAAGAAACGATGGCAGTAAATAAATGATGTTGAAGTGAAAACATTTCCACGCTGGTCTAATGAGCTATGGAACAAAGCTAGGCGGGAATTTACCCCTCCCTCACAGTGTTCAGGTGAGAATGCAACAAATGATCTGTACCTCTTTCCATCAGGAACACTTTACAGTCATACAGGAGTTTTTCTATAGTGGAAATTAGAACTTTGTTTAAATACGAGCTGTTTGTTACTAAAGGTTTTTCCTTTATTTTTCTTGAGTCTTAAATTTGCAGGATTAAAATCTGTAGATAACGCACTGAACTACCCTTCTTAGCTCTACTCCTTCTCTTGGTTACTTAGATCCCTATGTGAAGATCCATCTGATGCAGAATGGTAAGAGGCTGAAGAAGAAAAAGACTACGATTAAAAAGAACACTCTGAATCCCTACTACAACGAGTCTTTCAGCTTTGAAGTACCATTCGAGCAAATTCAGGTAACGTCAAACACTGTTCTGTCTTCCATCTGCGTTCCACTTCTCAGTCCTTATGAATATTTAACAGGAATCTTGTTAATTATCACGTGTGCATGCCTTCATTAGCACCTAGGTGCCAGCCCTGCACTACATTAGATGAGTGTGACTGCTTCAAGAGGGAAATGATAAAATGCACAGTACTTAGGAAGCTTTGATTCATCAGTGAGAAATGGATAACTGACATTTTCTGTTAACAGAAATGGATTCTGGAAAAAAAAAATCCTCGGGGAGATAACAAAGGAATGTGCCAGCAGAAAAAAAAAAAAAGTATAAGGATAAAAGAAAAGGCATATATAGCAATTTTTCCCAAATTATTTGAAATAATAAATTAGCATCATCAGTTAAATTTGTATTCCCTATGCATTTTTTGGTCGTGTTTGTTGAAAGCACAATAGCATCCCTCTTAAATAAAACAGATAATTTAATCACAATTTTTTTCAGTTATTTGCCACACCGTGAAAACTTTTTCAGTGATTTGAGAATCTCAGGAGTCAGTACTGCTGTACCTGTTCTCTTGGTATCTCAGGGGAGCTCCAGCAGTTGTCCAGGTGCTTCTGGAGAGTTCGGTGCCTAACATTAGGGGTCTCTGAAATCAGCACAGTGAGGTGGAAGTCACCAACATTAGGAGTGGGAAAGAGCCGGACAAGGCATCAGGTCATTTTTTTCAGGGTCTTGGTTACCTACCTTTGGGCTACTGGGAGGCAAATCATCTCTCATTCATGAGATTTTAACTTTTCTGATGTTAACTAGCCTTTTCTCACTAAGGGGGCCTGTTAGCTCAGTCAGTTGAGCGTGGCGCTAACTATGTCAATGTCGCGGGTTCGACTCCTGTTCGGTCCCCATGTGTTGCCTAATCTAGTCGAGAGGTGGCGTCCCTGGCGACAGGGAGGCTGGATTAAAATGATCTCTAACGTCCCTTCCAGCTTAGGCCATTCTATGATTCTATGATTCTTCCTAACCATCTCAGGAGGAATGTAGTTTTCCTCCCTAAGTGAACTTAAACGTGTATCTTCAATGTTGTACCCAATTACTCTTGTCACCTGTGCTCCTATGGCTTGTGTTGGGAACGCAACACTCATTTCTGCATAAATCTTAAGTATATGGTTGGCCAGAGAGCATAAGATCACCTGTTAATTGGGTGATTCACTTGGAAAGGGAGAGCCTTTGGTCTCAGGTCTGATTGAGGTGTTGTAAACCACATAAAGATCAGATGGTGCAGGCCTCCTTCATTTTTTTAAAGCCTTAAGCATTAGTGCTGAACTGTTTCATTGCTCTTCTCACTTGTTATAGCGTTTATTGTCAGGGCAGATGTACTGGTTTAAATATCCTCAGAAGAGCTGCATCACTGGCTTCCCACCCGCCCGTGGAGCCCTGTGACGGTGGAGCTGTTAAGCAAGACAATAGATTTTCTGGGTGGAGCTGAGTGTGGAAAGTGTACTTTCAGGGATTTCTTGGTTTCAGTGACCATAATTAAAATAGTCTGGGAATAAATCCTTTTGTGGCTTGTAAGAGAAGTTTGGGTATGAGTTAGATGCTGTGCTACCTCCAGTTTAAAAATTTAAATGGCCTGGTCCAACTGGGGAGCACTTCTTGATGAGATGAGGGCATGGCGTGGGATTTGAGACTCTATCTTAGATTTTGATAGCAACTGCACTGGAGAGAAGCACAGGAGCCAAGCCCTACATTCCAACTAAAGCAGTGTGCTTGGATTTTATTGACTTGGTACTAACAAAGGTAATGAAACTAGACAAGGTGAGCCAGTAGAAAGAGTGACTTGGGTACGTGACTTGCCTCATTTAGAATTTCTTCCTGCCCCACAGCATGTACAGGTGTCTGTGGACTCTAGGAATCAGAAAGTGGGAAATCCAGTGGGGCCTAATTCCTATTGATTTTAATGAAAGCTAGTCTGGGTGCTTGCGAAAGATCTCATAACGAGTATCAAAGGCCCAGAGGCAAAAAAAAAAGATGAGTCAAACCGAGCCTGTCTGGCAACATAGGCAACAAATGTCTTGATTTTGGGAAACTGGAATAGACACTTCCAAGTTATCAGATCTGAGCTTTGACTGGTACATTCTGTAGATACTTAGCCATTTTGCCATCTAATCCTACATCAATATTTTAAGGTGCATGTAAACCCTGTAAAAAGTATTGTGGTTTAGCTGGTGTTTGATTTTCTTAAAATACATATATTAGGATAACATTATAGCTATTTACTTCAGTATGTAGCCTCAATTTAAAATCTGTAATTACGGACTTTGGTCATAAGCCAATATATTTTGGACTTAGTTATAAAAGACCAGATTAGAAGCTATTTCATTATGGTTACTGAAGTGGTTTAATCATTAGAAAAACAGATTTTTAAATGTTGTTTAGACTTAATATGGTAAAAATCACTGTGGCTTTTGGGTAATTCTTGTAAAAGTCATTAAGTGAACTTTCACAGTCAAATAGAAAATAATGGGTATACAAGTTTCCTGACTGTTGGAGAGCGAAGACAAGAGAGCTCATGGAGAGAAAGCAGCTCAATAGCAGTACATCTGTATAATTTAAAATGGACCAAACATTAACATTTTCCACAATTTAATAGTAACTATGGATTCTGGCTATTAAGGGAATGAAAATGATGTCTGTAAGGGTAATGGGAGAAAACACCAGGAAGTCAAAGCCTGTTGCTACAAGCAGACCAAGCACATGTTTTGCCACGTGCAAGACAGACTGCCTCCGTAGATAGCAATCTCCCCAGGCCCTTTCAGTGCAAAGAATGCTTAATCATGCCAATGAAATTGCTAATCCAAGTGTTTATTAGCAGAGGTGGTGCTTTCTACTAGCACCTCTTGGGTTTTGCAGTGCAGTTCTTCCTGTAATATATGGTACAAAGGCAAAGAGACGCTCACATTTCTCTGTAGGTTTTTAAGCCTGAGACCAGAAGGTGAAAATTATCTTACACCTTTATGGAGCGAGGAAAAGGGTCTTGTCTTTACAGTGCCCATTGTTGTCTTATGATTAACACACACATAAACATATCCAATAGGAACTAGCCCCCAAGCTTCTAGGTACAGCACGCAGCTGGTTTTTGTATCGTAAAATAATAGGCTCATGCTTACTTTTTATACCTGTGATTGTACCATGCATCTAAAACATAAATGGTCATTTGGGAAGGTACCATCAACATTAAAAGTGAACGTATTGCAAACAGTAATACTGAAACATCATTTTGGTATCTAGAAATACTTGCTTCAGAATATTGCCTTTATTGTGAGTGCTCTGGGGAGAGAGTCTTGAGTTCGATGTACACTTCTGTCATCAGTGACTAAATAAATACTTTAGTGCCTGTTGAAATCATCTCTTTCTCTGGTTCAGAGAATTGCACAATCCTGTAAGGGAGTGGAGTCTATAAAGTAGACCTCATGAGCCTAGCCTTGCAGATATGCTTTAAAAAGTCAGTTACTTTTAAAAGATAATCCTATTTCAAGCATTGAAATTAAGCAAGAAATCCAGACTGTGCATATATTTAAAGCTTTAAATTTAAAAACCTGATGCTTGAGAATAGAAGATTTTTTCTGGAAGAAATGTATTTCAGGGTATTTATTCCTCCAGTTCAGGAAACTCATGCTGTAATAAGAACCTGTGTGTATTTATTGTAGGATAGAAAGGAATCAGGGAAAGAACTGTATGTTCGTCTTTAAAAATAAATCTTCCTTAGGAGAAGTGTTTGCAATTTAGTAAAGTCAGCCCAAGGCTGTTAACATCTTAGGTGCTCCACCACTCCACTGAAGGAATAGCTGTTTGTGCTCTTTCAACAAATATTAATGACCCAAAGGAGAGGAATGTGTGCATATGCACGCAAACACATACACAAACGCCTGGCTTGAACATCACCTCCCAGTATGTCCCAGTCTAAGTGAATGGAAAATCCTCTATGAGCTGTGACAGATGAGCTAGCGTGGATTTTGTGGGAATAGTTTAACCCTGTTTGTCAGAGGTCACCGTTCCTGCGACAGAAGTGGCACTCTAACACTGGCTCTGTCGCAAGCAGCGCCAGCCGGTGTGTCAGAGCCCTGAGACTGTGGGGGTTATACATCTTTCCAACGTGCCGGAGCATGCAGTCTCTTTTCTAGACTCCTATATGAATATAGACAATATACACATTGTACACACATACTTAGATCTGTGCAAGTGCACACACACAGATGAGTATGTGTGTGTATATGTATATAGTAATCATAAGGGCTATCTTCTGAATTTATGTGAAAATAGCTGATTAGCATGCTGGATGGATGGTAAGAGGTGTTTTCCATTTCTGAATTTTATCTGCTAACTTATTTACTTCAACGATGATGATGTGTTAAATTGCACTACTTTTGCATTAGCTTGCCTTAAGCTCTCCATTTTAGCCCTACAAACTCCTAGCCGTCCGTCTTCAATAACAACAACAACACACAAAAAAATCGATAAGTTATTAATCTGTTAAAGGAAAAAAAGAAAATCAACCTTGATGCCCATATAAAGCTCTGCGGTGCAAGGGGGCGAATTTCAAGTTAAGAGGGAGGTTGTGAACTTAATTTATTTGGAAGGCTGACAAGAAGCAAAGACAAAAGTTTGAATTTGCTTCTCTCTGGGAGAGCCTGCTCTGGCTGTCGCACACTTACCCCCTTCATGGAGACTCCACTGCTGTCACCTGTCCCAAGTTTCATCCCTTCCCACCTTCCCCTTGCTGTCGTGCTCACTGATCTTTCTCTGTCTCCTTGTAGAAAGTGCAAATTGTTGTGACTGTTTTGGACTATGACAAGATTGGCAAGAATGATGCCATCGGGAAAGTCTTTGTGGGCTACAACAGCACCGGCGCGGAACTGCGGCATTGGTCAGACATGTTGGCCAACCCCCGGCGGCCCATCGCGCAGTGGCACACTTTACAGCCTGAGGAGGAGGTGGATGCCATGCTGGCAGTCAAGAAGTAAATTAAATTAAGTTATGAAGAAGAAAAAGAAGAAGAAGAAGAAGAAGCCTTTCTGCATTGCCCACATAGTGCTCTTTAGCCAGTATCTGTAAATACCTCAGTAATATGGGTCCTTTCATTTCCAGCCATGTGTTCCCGACACAGATCAGTTGTACTTTTAAATTCCCATTTTTAATTTGCACAAATTTAAATGTAGAGAGCCCTCTAAAGGCACTTCATTTCACCACTGCCCCTCCAGATCTACTCTTCTTTTAAGCAATATGATGTGTAGATAGAGCATGACAGAAATTATTTATTGTATCACACAGTTGTATATATACACCAGTATGCTGAGAATTTATTTCTAGTTTGTGTATTTGTATGTTGTAAGCGTTTCCTAATCTGTGTATATCTAGATGTTTTTAATAAGATGTTCTATTTTAAATTATGTAAATTGACTGAGATATAGGAGAGCTGATAATATATTATAGGGTAACTATTGTATCGTCTGCATTCCAGAAAAAAAAAAAATTCCAACTTGTAAGGCACTAGTAGTGTTACACTGACATCTTAAAGGACAACTTAAATCTGAGCTTTCAACTGGACCATCCTAATAACACGCTACGCGTCCACAGTGAATCTTGGAAAGGCAAATCCAATTGGGTAGACTTCTTTCACAGGCAACTTAGCATGATCTGAGCAGCTCCGTGGCTGACCTCAAGGAGATGTAGCCAGAAGCCAGGATATAATTCTTTTGTATATATTCCAAAGCAAACACGTAACAGACTGAAATGGCTTTAGATTGAAAGTTGAGGAATCAGTTCCATAGGAGGCAACAATTTCATCTTAACACACAAAGTAAGACCATTGCAGAGGTTGTGCAGGGAGGGGGGGAAGGGAGGGGCGAGACGCAGCAGTAGCAAAATGCTGCCATGAAAACAAGAGTAGCTCTCCGTTGTTATCACCTTTATACAAAATTTGCATACTGTGAATTCCATCCACGATTTCACATTATAATGAGTTTGCACATTAGACTTTGTAACAAAATATTTTATTATACTAACTCAGATTAGAAGGAATGCAGAATATTTTTTAGACACAGTCGTGTGAGTTTATTATACAAAATAGTTTCATGGTAAACAGACAGTATTGTAATCCCATCAGAAGATGACAAAATTTAGCCATAGTTCTAAATGCACTTCAAAGTAAGCCAAAAGAGAACAGCTAGTGACCTTTTATATACTATTTATACTTAAGTTTTAATTTGTCCTTTAAAAAAAAAGTGAAAAAGAACAAGTTCTAGAAAACTGAAGCAACCTCTTCTGTATACTAGATGCTCGTTTCAGGAGGAGTTTTTAAATGTTTTCAATGTTATTATGTAGTAAATGGCACTATTATGAAGCTATTAGTCATTCCATAAGAGTCTTGAAAGACTGCTCTGTGTATCACTGTGACTGCCGTGTGTGCTTAGAAATGTAGTTTTCTCAGTGGATAGCAATCAATTTATTCCGTAGTGATATTGTAATAATACTGCCATTCCCTTCTACTGCACTGCCGAAGGAACGCATAGCACAAGCAGTTCTAGCTATTCTGGACCAATTTAGAACTGGGGCGCTATGCAGGGGACAAGGATGCTATACTGAATGGGTTGACCACGCAGCATTTTGTCAAGCCCTGTGCAATACTCGATATTTCCGATCTCCCTCTCCCACCCCCACCCCTTCCCCGCTGCTTTACTGTAGATAGTCACCTTACAGCTAGCCAGCATGTCATCTCGGCTTGTACCATCTCATCAAGACAATTAGGGCATCACTTCTATCTCACATACCGTCCTTTGAGCCCCCTCGCTTACGTTTCCAAGCTGTGAATATATTTATAATGCTTTGAAGAGTTGATTATTTTCAGCAATGCAAGCTACCCCAAAAATGTGGAAATGCTACACCTTTTGGAGGGAGGCGAGAATTAACCGTTAACGTTCTTACCAGTTGTACCTGATAGAAATCACTGAAAACAAAGATGAATGTAACCAGAGGACTGTGTACTTAAAACTAAATTCCACTGCCTCTCTCAAGGCTCTGCTTCTGGGAGAGGGCTGATGGTCCGAGAGGTCAGTACAGGGCTGGCCAAGCACCGATGTTTTCAGTACAAAAGAAGCAGCAAAAAAGTGAGGAGAGTAAAAGTCTGGATCTCTCCCCACCTCCAAAAGTGAGAATAGCAAGGCCCATTTTCTTTCTTTTTTACATGAAACACGGAAAAAACACAAGCGAGACATTTTCTGGTAGAAACAGGCGCATACATGCAAAGCATCAAGCTGGAATACTCTAAAATCTTAACCTTAAGGACCAAACCCCACCAAAGAGGAGAAGTAGACAGCTTTCCAGTGTAAGAGCTTCATGGTCTCCAGCTTTCAGGATAGCTGCAGGTTCAAACTGCCAGGCCCGACTCGTTGTGTTAAGGTATTCTTAAAGCTTTCTCTTCCTACACTGCCAGACTGAACGTCACCATGGGACTGGTTTGTAAGGTACGATGATTCTCAGAGACTGAACCTGCCGTGTGACCAAGATGACATTTCCATCCTCAAAGAAGCCACATGTACCTTTCTGACAAAGCTGTGTGAAGTATTAGAATCTGATGCTGTAGAAAGATCCTAGTTGCCTTTGTGTATATTTACTGCCTGCTTGAGTGTTTCTCTGTGTGGGTTTTCTCTGTATCTTGTAGAAATGTTTGGGGTGTTCTATCCTGCCATATCGCTCGTGGCCCGCGAGCTGACAACTTTAGCCGTATTTTACCTTCATTTTTGATGAGGTGGTTTATATTTTGTTTCACTTTGTGTAGTGACTTCCCACAGTAGAGTTTTCCAATTGTCGTTAAAATAACATACATATTACACAGATATTCAATAAAAATGTTTTATTTCCTGTTGATGTTCTAGCACTTCTCTTTTGATCTAAAATTTTGAAAAGACATTCCACTCTAGGGCTGTAGCACAATCATAAACTTCAAAGTGTCGCAAGTGTAATAGCATAGCACTTTTCAAGGGGCTGTGAAAAGCTGCTTTCATCAGTGTGGTCTGCTGTAAGATGGTCACAGCCACCTGTGCTCCAGTAGATGAATTCGCCACCTCTACTGCAGGTGGAGAATTTTATTACCTTGTTTTCCCAAGAGCGTGATTATTTGCCTCCAGAAAACATCATTCTCTATCAAAACATGGGCTAGTTTCTATACCGCAACAAAACCTCCCACGTAGTTACCTAGGCATCAGTACTCTTCAAGCCAATTGTGTTGGCGCCGTGGTTGAAATTTTGATTTGGAGAGAGATGGTACATTAAAGAGGTACTTCAGTGCTGGCCACAGAATCAAGCCTCTTGTAAACTAAAGATCGTTATATAAGAGCTTAAACTGTATAGGGGTAGTGGGGAGGAAGTGAATCCACAAACTAAAAATTATTGAAAATAACATTGTACTATGAAACAAGTTAAGTCCTGAGCCTGTGAAGAGAATCGCCTCCAAAAAAAAAAAAAACACAAAACCAAATCTGTAACCATGTTTTATGCAACTATTTTCCACAGCACTTCCCCCGCCAGCCTGGTTTCTTCCCCAGTCTGAAAAGAAATATGCGCATTCCTTTCAAGAACCACACTACGATGACTACTGATATGCACCAGTTCAACCACAGCCATTGTTTCATGAGGCCTTACTGCAAGTTAGAGCTTATTGTACATATTTTCAGGCTTGGTCTTTTTCCCTATTCCCACTACTCAGAAAGTGCCCTCTTTTCTCCCAGTTGTGGGGTTTTTCATCGTCTAGTGTCAATGAGCACCAAATGGACTGAGGCCACGCTCAGCAAGCGAGAGCAGGCCGACACCTCCTGGTGGACATGGTGATTTGAAGAGAAGCTACTCATCCAAAACTGTGAATGACTGGGATCTGTGTCTGTGCTTTTACAGAGGTGATGCCTGCAGGAGTGGTGCAGCGCAGTTCCCCCTAGATACAGGCAGGTACCACATTATGGAGGTATGAGATGCCGCTGCTCCCTTCTTCCCCCTCTAAACTGTGGCGTGATCAAATCAAGCACATACTTCCCTAAGAGGATTAGTTTGCTTCAGAGTAGACCCAAATCTATCAAAGCCAATAAATACTTTGATCTAGGTTCTATATGCACCAGCTATTTTTGCAGGTCTTGAGAATACCAAAATGACATCTTTGTCAATCAAAACCAGTTCTTCCAACAGGGCTAATCAGTTAAAGGCAGTCATTACAACTAATGTAAGGAAAAATGCTTCATATAATAGCTGTTATACTAAGTGGGGAAAGCAGCAAAAATTACCAATTTTATTCAGCTCATTTAACCCCTAATCAACTGTCAAGAGAAACATTCTTCCCAACTGACAGACTGTTACCAAAGAAAGGATCTCCGTCTCTTGATCACTTTTCACATCATGAGTCAATGAAAGTTAATTGCCTGTTAGTTATGCAAAGCAAGAATTAGAACATTATATTTTCTGATTACTCTAACAGTCAATTCCCTTATTTATTTATGCATTAGCATTTTCGCTCCAGGCTGCCAGTTTGGTTTCTTATACACATACTGACCTGCTTTTCAGAACGTCTGCCAAATTTCACATCCACCCCCTATTTTCTGTTTCAGTTCAGACACTGTTGTTCATCCAGTATAGTCTTTCTGTCCTATGCATGCACTATGCAAAAACATGCTGCGATTCTGAACAGCCATTTAAACCAAAAAAAAACCAAAACAAAAGAGTTTCATCTTCTGACAGAACCAGTCTCATCAGTTTGACAGCTCACATTTAATTTCAGTCAACCATTTCATATCTTTGTACACTCTCTTATTACTTAGAACAAGGAAAGCACACAGTAGGCGATGCACTGATGTTATACACCAAATAGAGCACACATGAGGGGTTTTTGTCATAAGCAAAAGACCAATGCACAAAAGTGGCAAAATATTCTTTGCTCTGCTAATCAAGGTTACCCTACAGTCCTGCATAAACCTCCCCAATTTTGCTTGCATTCTTCCAGAGCCTGGGGATAGATCTCTGTGTTCACATAGGTATACCTTCACCTAGAAGATTTCATGACTCTTTTTTCTAAGAAGCAGCAGCTCCCACTGGCACCAAGAGGTTCTTCCAAAACCCTGACATGGATCTGTCATTGAAAAATGCCAGATTGGGCTTAGGCTATATTTGTCTTCTCCCTTGGACCATTCATCACAAGGAGGAGGATGTCTGGCTGTAAATCCTGATTGAAAGCCTGACAGGTTGGAACCTGGAATGTGACGCCGAAGTCAATTATTTCACACTTAGTCAGAAACGTTATCATCCACATGTTCTGGTGAAAAACAGACTCTGAGGCTCACTAACTTCCATCCCGCTCAAGACAGTCTTTTTCTTCATGAAACTGGCAATATGATTAAACCAATTTTTCTTGGGGATAGTTTCTGTCACATTCACAGGGTCAAAATGGTTTTCATATATTTTCTTTCTTTCAAATACAAGAGTTGCCTGTATTGCTTAACTCAGTTAAGGATTTCTAAGGGAACTCTTCGACGTTAATAGTAAGTGGCAAATTGTTAATTGGCTTTAACTCCTTGCTTCATCAAACTTCTTAGATTTTCACTCTCTTCTCTCCAACCATACACCATGATCTGACACTGATCAATACACAAAAGCCCTGATGGAAGGCTATCAAGGAAATGAAGTAATCAGAGTGACTGATAGAGTCCTTTTCATTTAAATGAAGATTAAGTGGTCAAATTTCAACATAGTATAAGATGAAATGTATGATGCTATGAAGTTCATTGTTGCAGATGAATATTTATTAATGAACTAGATGAATGAGTTGACAAAATTTATCTGTGCTATAAAACTGATTCTTCTGGAACAGATCTAAATTATGAGTCCATCTTTAATTTCATATACCGAGAATCAAGTTCCCAGACACGCACTTCAACTCCAATTTACTGATCACCCAAATATTCTGGAAAGATTTGTGAAAAGCAGTACAAAAAATGTATGAAAGATGATCTCAAATGAGAAAAGAAGGTAGCAGAGCTGGTCAAGCCGTTAAGGAAAACGAAGGCAGAGTCTCTTTTTGTGCAGGAATTCCTGACAGAAAATAGATCTGTCTTTTAGTAGTCTTTAAGAACGCAATGAAAGATTATGATGAAGTGGGAGTACAAAAAGGATGTTCAAATTACTATCCTCATACACAAACTTCATATATGTTATTTTGAATATGTGTAGTTGTAGATATATTTCACACATCCACAGAATATGTCTATGTGTGCCAGCGCACATGTGTCCAGGTGCCAGGATGCTTCCTGACCTTCAGTAAGGGCATTTCTCCATTACAGTGACTACGGCCACTGAGACACAGCACCCTCTGTGCAAATATCTCCAAGTGCTTTTCAAAGATCAGACTAAGACTTGAAAAATACCTATGGAGAAATAGTACCCTACTACAAGCTGTTATATGATCTGGCATAAAGTAAAAACCTCTCCATGGGAGCTGAATCAGGTGCATCTTTGTAGCTCAAGTGCAGTGTTTAAAAAGGAATTGACGGAGTCCTTGGCAGGAAGAAGTTATGAAAAGTAAATCTAAAAATGTCCTATTTTTTGAGGGAAGTATAGGACATTTACTGAGATTATATAAAAGAAAATGAAAATAAATGTGGGGCTAATGATTATTGTATCCTAGCTACAAGACTTCTACTATACTAGACAAAAAGTATCTAGATACAGATTTGTACCAGAGCAGAGTCCCACCTAGACCACATACTGCCTGATGTTTGAGCCTTCCAAGTCTCCAGAATAAAAACCTGTGGAGATTCAGGTTATCACTGGTATTTTGCTCCATGCTTCCAAGAAGAGTCATTTTTTTTCCTCACAGAAAGAATTACCTCTCCCACTCCAGCTCAGTCATGAGGAGAATTGGTTAATGCTTTCACTCCTTGGATTTAACGCAAACAAATAGCTGCCTGAAAGGTTTGAGCACCGTGACCATAATTAAATCTGCAGTAATTAGTAATGCAACAACAGCAAACAAGAAGAGGAAGCAAGCTTCTCCAGCTGACATTTTTTAAAGTACAGATAACAGAGAGGAATAAATTGGGAAAAAGTGCAGGTAGAAAAAGAAATCACTTGTCTCTTGCCACACTGCCCCAGTCCAGATGGTCTTACTTGATTTTGTCTTTCCCCTTGTCACTGTTATGTCAATAAAACCATAAGAGCTCTTCTAAGTCAACTTTTGATCCCATGTTTTCTACTGTTTATATTGTATATACTGTGTTCCCTAATCCAGCTGAGCACAAGGTGTTCCATTGTTGATTCTTCTCATGCTTCCCTTCCTCCGCTTCTGCTTAGCCAACTTTCCCTTCTCAAGTTTATTCAACCCCTCTGCAACAACTGGTGCCTAACAATCTCTTAGGAACACGGGTTCAGGGGAAAATATCAGTCTGCAAAAGCTTTTGCAACTGGTTAATGCTCATTTCAGAGTATAAATTACAAAGATGCTATGGTGTTTAATTGCTTTCCACAGTATAATTAATACCTTTCCATACATATGCCACGTGTACTTTTTTCATTATCTTAATTCTATACCTTATTAGCAATGATGAGTCATACAAGCACTTTAAAGATGTGCAGCAGCACTTTTGATGGAGAAGAAATGTGATGGACTGGGTGACAGCGAGGGCTTTTTTTTTTACCCCTGCACCAGAAATTCTAAAGCAGTTCCCACTACAACTGTCATCCTATCAAGTGCCTTCATCAAATCTCCTATAAACCATTCCCTAGGAGAGAGAGAACATTCTCTCCGCCTAGCACCATAACACAAGCCCATTTCATTATAACCAAGGCAGTTGAATAATCAACGTTAACTGTGCATTAATCTCAGCCAGTCTCCTCCCAGCCTTGTTTGAGGTTGGCAGCACAAATACTTCTCTGATCACACGCTAAGAGGAATGTCTCTACTCTTCAGCCGACTTAGGCTGGTTTGACACCAATTCTCTCTGTAAGGCATCTCACAGAGAGCAAACTTCTGGTTGCACCACTGTCTCATAGCTATTTCCAGTTTTCTGAAAAGGCAAAATATACACGATACAGAGTAGCCAGCAAATATTAAACAAAATACCAGTACAGATGAAATAAAAGGAAACTTCACTGGACTCTGGATTTTAAAACGCTTTGAAAGAATAGGCAAGTTAAAAGCATTAACTATCAGGGAACTCATTTTCTTGCTAGCCAGACTAATGGGTTTATAGCATCTTCACTTTCTTTTGTATGCGTTCGCATTTGTTATCTCCTGGGTGACAGCTCCATAAATCCTCTCACTCTCTTGATATGTTCAAGGATAGATGAGGAGCTCCTTCATGACAGAATATTTCATGTCCCTGCACAATAACACAGCATGGTCCTTGACTAGCAGCTGCTAAATACAAATATACACTGGCACATTGTATTCCTCAGCACCTCAAAAAGCAGCGAAGTGTAAGTAGCAAAGCCCCATTCCTTGCTGAGTGTATTACATGACACACAGCACACTTTCCCACTTCATTTACACTCATATTGTTGCCATGTTCCACCTCTCTTGCTATGGTTGGCAGCACACAGACTTCTGAACCACAATTTGGGCACCTGTGCGTTATTATATTGCAAATGCTAGCTATATACATTTCAGAGCCACAGCAAAAGGCTTCAGGATCCCTAGCTTTTGACATTACAAATCTGAAATTACCATTGACACAATCTGCTAAACAACCATGTTATCATCAGCCAAGTCAACTTAGAAACTATCTGGATTTTCAATATCCTTAAAGGTAGCTGTACTCTTCCTTAGAGTGAAAAAAAAATAAAAAAAGAAAGAGAGGGAGAAAAGATTAATGCCATTTCCCGATCATCTCCTTCACAATATATCTCCAGATCACAGAACAGCCACTTACTGTCACATGGGTTTGCAGGGCTAGATCAGTTTTCAAAATCCTGCAAGAATTGTATCCTTTCCATCTGTACTACTTAGAACATATGAAAGCATTTGATCCTGTTAATTATCTAAAACAGCTATCCATGGAGTGAATTTGTCTTATTAGAAGCAACACGGTCTCCTCCCTGCCATGCAACATGATTCAACATATTTCTGACTACACAGCCACAGGGTACTCGTCAGGGAAAAGAAAAAATTCTCAGCACTCTGGAAAGTACTAAACTGGATAATACCATGAAATAACTGATTTCGTGTCCAAAAAGAGGCAATGAAGTTCATGAAAGGTCTAGAGAACAAGGCCTGTGAGGAGCAGCTGAGGGAACCGGGTTTATTCAGCCTGCAGAAAAGGAGGCTCAGGGGAGACCATATCACTCTCTATAACTCCTTGAAAGGAGGTTGCAGCGAGGTGGGAGTCAGTCTCTCCTCAAGTAGCAAGTGATAGGATGAGAGGAAATGGCCTTGAGTTGCACCAGGACACATTTACGTTGGATATTAGGAAAAATTTCATCACCAAATGGGTTGTTGAGCATTGGAACAGGCTGTCGAAGGAAAAGGTTGAGTCACCATCCCTGGAGGTATTTTAAAGATGTGTAATTGTGGTGCTTAGGGACATGGCTTAGTGGTGGCCTTGGTGGTGTCAGGTTTATGGCTGAACTCAATGATCTTAAGGATCTTTTCCAACATAAGCAATTCTATAATTCCTAACACACAGCTCCTGGAGACTGGAGCTACAGTTTGGTGTCAGTCTGAGGGGTAATAACTGAAACCAGGGAGTTAGTATGGAGCAGTGAGCTATTTGCTTAGTTTACAGATATACAGGGACACAGTTTTCCCATGTTTAGTAAGTGCACCATGTGTAGCAAAAACTGAAGGTGAAGCCTTCCCCTTCAGCAGAACTGCAGGGAGAAATGAGGAAGGTCCTACTGAGGACAAGCTGAGGACCTCAGCTAGGGCAGAACAGAGTTTTGCACCAGCCCCTTTTGCTTTCCATTCTTCCCTGCTTGGCATAAGACGCATACGAGGAAGTTGATATGTTTACTGCTAAATATAACAAGCAAAGAACGAGAACATCCATGCTTCAGGGATGTCCAGCATTAGTCCCACCAGTCCTGTGACCCCATCTCTCACCCACCAGGTGCACCGGAGTGTTAGGTTAACCTCCCCAGGCCTCCCACCTTCACATCTGTGAGCATCAGCCTGTACAAAGGCATGGCTGATCCAGTTTCTGTGCTGATTCTGTCAATAAAAATGGGGTGAAACATTGCCATTACACATACTCCACTGTTGGATGTACCCTTTCTTTTCTGCTCTAGAGTCCAGGGCTGCATTTCCCAAATCTTCTCTGATCCCAACCAGAGCTGCAGCTGTTTCGGCTTTTTTGTTGCTGTTGTTGGGCTTACCATCCAAGTTAATTGAACTTCTTGTGTGCTTAAGAGCTAATTAAGTAATTGCCAGCCTGACTAGCAGAAAGCTACATTGTGATGATCGAGTTTTACTCCTGACAGGCTTTTTTTTCAGAGAATCCTGTGTAGTTCACTTCACATTCCTGATACTTCTGTTTCCATGTATGTAACTAGGAAACAAGAATCTTTATCTCTTTTAGAATTTGAGGGAGAGAGTTTTGTAGGTAGTATGTAACAGAGTTGTATATTAACAATACCATTAATTCAGTAATTAGGAGCTTGTATTACAACTCTTTTCAATGTGCTGTACAAACCTTGCCCATCACATCTAAAGAATTACTTCAGTAATGAACTGGTAAATATTATTACTCTCCTCTCAGGGGGGCAACACACCACACAGGGCTGCAGCAGCAATTAGAGTTTTAGTCCTGACACAACTCAAACCTCAGGAATATCCAGATGCTCTTACTCAGCCAACTCTTCACTGAAGAGTTTTTAGAGATTTCACAAGGCTGCTTGTGTGGTATATTTTGGAGAGTCAGGGTACCAATTAGTCACCACTGCTCAGTGGTGAGGAACCCGCCACCACGCATTTTTACCTGTAAACAAGAACACTATTGTGAAAACCAACTATTGTCTCCTACAAGACACACAGCCCACCACTCCCTGGTAAGATTCATGCCAAAGTAAAAAGAGGGTAATGCCACGTGCAAGCAGGATGTGCACTTCATTGCTCACTCAAGATGGACTAAGATGAGAAGCCTCTATGATTTCTGTATCCAGAGCACTGCAAGGCTAGACTGATGAGTTATCTCTCCTTCACTTTCAGCTGTCAAGCTTCAACTTCTCTTCAGTGCAGAATATTATTTCCTTATGCTTCAATCGTTTTCCCACATTCCTTTCTCTTAGTGCAGCTGTAGCTCCACTTTGTGGAAGATGAGGAAAGCAGAGACAAGCCCAGGTGTGCTGACTGCCCATTCTGAACCTGGCAGGTGTATAGAAGATGTGGGTCTTCAGAATCAGTCGACAATGATTAGTGAGGACTAAAACAACTTCTCATTCTTTTTAAACTTAGAAGGCATTCAAAGATTTCCAAACACCTTGCTGTATTTCTTCCTTCTACCTAGCTGTAAATATAGAAAAAAAAATCCAAAGGTAAAATACAGCACGCAAAAAAGTGAAGGAAAACATTTCCTGCGTATCTATTTACACAGCCATGGAAACTGCCTGACCACAGCTTCATTTTTCATAAAGGACGAAGAAGATTTTTCAACCTGTTCCGTACCTTGTGGAATATTCTGATGGAATTTAATGTATACCAGCTCCCAGGAAACCCTCCAGTTCTAGGGTTAATGCTGGAACTGAATTGGCATGGGTTTGAGTATCCTGAGGCTACAATTATGAATGCCTTTAAAGGTATTAAATAATTAATAAGAATACTGAAATGACATTATAAATTCTTTTAAAAATCTGTTTTCCATACAATGTGAAAGGACGGGATTTCTGACTGGGATAGCTACTGGCTGCACAGAACTGAAATGATTTTTCAAGGAAGGCAATTTGGAATAAGCTTTATTTAAAAATACTGGTCTTTCTGGATGCTGCAAAATCAAGACCACTTTGTAATGAGGGTGGGGATTTGGCTTAAGACATCTGACTACAGGTATCCGCATACAAGTGTCTACAAGTGTATCTGATGCTTAATTCAGAGTATAGACAGCAGAGATTTGGTCAGTGGAACAGTAATTTCATGCACAAGGCAGCAGGCATGTGCATCGGGGAGCAGCATCACTCCCTGAGCTCCAGCGACTACACAGCAAGTTCAGGCACCCAGAGAGACTTCTGCTCACAGCGAGACTTCTAAGCGGGCACCTCACTTTAATGCCAGTTTCAAAATAAATCTCTCCCAAATCATCCAAAGTTGCCCTCTGACAAGTTGGCCCTGCACAAGACAAAGCTTTGAAGAGACTGTAAAGAGGTTTAGGAACCCCTCTCAGCGTTCTATACTTCAGCAGAGCATGCTCCCTTAAATGCAAGTTCATGTCATGTCAGTCAGTGGCAAGAGCTGCAAAGCTTCACAAAGTGCTGGTCACATCAGTTTGATCAAAACCACGTCAGAATAACAGGAAGAGAGTGGAGCTGGATTATCCTTTTAGTATGTGAGGGCATTATCTCAGCTTTGGAATTTAGGGCCAATGCTTTTAACGCTTTGTAGGCTGTATTCAAATCAGACCCAGCTCAAAAAGTGAAAGTAGCTAAGGTGCTTTGAAATGCTCACCCATGACTCTGTTGTCTCAGTAATTTCACTTCAGGTATGACCTTGTCTAAGGAGAAAGCCCAAGGTCTCTCTGAGGAGCAAGAAGAGACATGTTCTGAAAAACTTCATCAGGCGTTTGAGAACTTTTCAGGAAGCAAGAGGAAAAAGTAACAAGATTTTTGACATGGCATGGAAAGTGCCAAGAAGGGTACTTCAACTTCCACCACATGGAGCTCTGAACACTACACAAAGCATCAAGGGATGGACACCTTGCAGCACTGTAACACATAGCTCTGTCTGCTCACACTAAGGTAGGGAGAGCATAGAATCGTAGAATTGTCAGGGTTAGAAAGGGACCTTAAAGATCACCTAGTTCCAACCCCTCTGCCATGGGCAGGGGCATCCCCCACTAGACCAGGCTGCTCAGAGCCCCAACCAGCCTGGCCTTACAAACTTCCAGGAATGGGGCTTCCACCACCTCTCTGGGCAACCTGTGCCAGTGTCTCACCATCCTCATGGTGAAGAACTTCTTAACGTTCAATCTGAACCGATCCATCTCTAGCTTTAATCCATTCCCTCTAGTCCTGTCACTGCCCGACATCCTAAAACGCCCCTCACCAGCTTTCTTGGAGCCCCCTTGGGATACTGAAAGGCCACAATAAGGTCTTCTTGGAGCCTTCTTTTCTGCAAACTGAACAACCCCAACTCTCTCAGTCTGTCTTCACAGGAGAGGTGCTCCAGCCCCCTGATCATCCTCGTGACCCTTCTCTGTATGTGTTCCAGCACATCCATATCTTTCTTGTGCTGTGGGCTCCAGATCTGGATGCAGCACTCCAGGTGGGGTCTCATGAGAGTGGAGTAGAGGGGGAGGATCCCCTCCCTTGACCTGTGTGCCACACACCTCTTGATGCAGCCCAGGACACGATTGGCTTTCTGGGCTGCAAGTGCACACTGACAGCTCATGCTGAGCTTTTTGTCCACCAGTACCCCTAAGCCCTTTTCTTCAGGGTTGCTCTCTCACTGAAAGACCAATGGTAGCCCAAAAGGAGAACACGAGGTTGGATACGTCACCTATACACATACCATCTGTGGAAAGATTGTGAATAATGGTGCAAAGGCCTGAAGCCTTCTCACTGAGGGCCATACAGAAGGGCAGCATTGGCACTGGTGGAAACAAAGGGCACCACCACACAAAGCTCTGGCTGGGACTGCCTGCTTGAGAAGACAGAATTGGGAGGAGAAAGGGTTTGAAAATACTTTGTTTACACATGGAACACAGCTAGCATGTACTTACAGCATGTCCCAGGCCCAAGGACATCATACCCTCAGCATGTGAAGAAGTGCACAGGCATCTGGAGCAGAAGCAGCAGCCCTTGTTTCAGGACTGCTGCCAAACACCCCACACTAATGCCGACACTTTTGGGCTTTAAATTCCCATCAGCTCTCCACACAGACCATTCATCTGGGGGGGAGTTTCCCAAGCAGAGCTCTTTGGAGAAATCATGCCAGGGAAGCAGACCATGTAAACAGTCTGAGCCTTGAATGAAAGGAATGCAGAGAGGAATGGAGATGAAGGGCTAGAATGTAATTCCTGTAAACAAAACCATCGGCTTCCTTTAAATTAAACACATACCTATCTTCCCACTGCTTAGTATATATATGCTTAGCAGCTCAGTAAATTCCTGGACAATATGAGAGGCAGAGAGCATCCAAAAAAACATAGCTTTAAGCTTTACATAAGGAAATGAAATTTATAGGAGTCTAAAGCCTGTACTGTTACGAGGCTTTGCTGTTCCATGACGGTAGTTCCAAAGCTGCAAGTTAGACTCTGAATGCATTTTAAAACTTCATTAGACTTCACAATACAGTTAAAATTATATTTATCTATTTATTTATCTCATACTTGGTATAAAAAATGCTTTTCCCTTCTATTTAAATGTGAAGACTCTGCAAAGGAAACCTAAAGGAATAACAAGAAATAAAGACTTGTGTGAGATATTGCACATGTAATTAAGGTGATGAAGCGGAAGACAACGACAATAATACTGAGGGTTGTGAAACCTTAGCACGACAATTTCGCAAATGCCTTTTTCTTAAAAAAAAACAACTCTCGGAGGCCCTTTCATGCTCTTCGGCAGTTGCTGTGCCGGCTACAGTGTACTGTGGAAATGCCACCAGAAGATGTCAGGCACGGACCGCGAACGGGTGGGCGGCAGGGCCAAACGCACTCAAGTAAACACCCACCCGGGAGGTACAGATGTCATCGCCAACAGCGCCTCATTACTTCACGCTTGAAGAAAATGCCCGCCTGGGAAAAATAGAAAACAAAGTTTCTGACGCTGTTATATCTCGAAATTAGAAGGAAAAATATCTCTCTCATCTACTCTTACATCTTTTAATACTTAGAACCATAGAATTGTCAGGGTTGGAAGGAACCTTAAAGACCACCTAATTCCAACCCCTCTGCCATGGGCAGGGACATCCCCCACTAGATCAGGCTGCTCAGAGCCCCATCCAGCCTGGCCTTACAAACTTCCCGGACTGGGGCTTCCACCACCTCTCTGGGCAACCTGTGCCAGTGTCTCACCATCCTCATGGTGAAGAACTTCTTAACGTCCAATCTGAACCAATCCATCTCTAGCTTCAATCCTTTCTCCCTAGTCCTGTCACTATCTGACATCCTAAAAAGCCCCTCCCCAGCTTTCTTGTAGCCCCTTTGAGATACTGGAAGGCCGCAATAAGATCTCCTCAGAGCCTTCTTTTCTGCAGACTGAACAGCCCCAACTCTCTCAGTCTGTCTTCTCAGGAGAGGTGCTCCAGCCCTCTGATCATACTTCAGAAGAGCAATTCCTCTAAAACCTGAATGTTGGTTCAAACCATCAGACCTAGATGTGTGTCTGTCTATACCCATGCATGCACACATAAACCCCCAGCATCACTCTAGGGTCATGGATGACATGTTGGATAAGTGCTAAAACAACTTCCTGAAGTTAAAGCTTGTGTGTGAGATATTACAATGTCTGTAATGACTGAATGGGTTTTAATGCAATTCATTAGAACTGTCTGATCCAAGAAACATGGAGCAAATTGTGTTTGATGGTTGCATTTTTTATGCCTGCAGATTCCCTTTCAGGGTACTCAAGAGAAGATACTGATTACTGAGAGTAGAACCAAGTTCAGCATATTGTAGACCTAAAGGTTTATGACATGTAAGGTTACAGTGGATCTACTCTTCAGCTTTTGCACTCACTACAAAAGATTGTACTCCAGTAGATTTTTATGACTTCTTTTCTCTTTCCTTATACCCACCCATAACCTTCACCGAGTACTGGGATGACGAATGAAGCAGCAACAGCTCACTCGTACAGATTCCTTAAGCCTAGTGGCTCATGCTAGGCAGGCAACAACTGGTCACCTACCCAAAGATATTCTGAACAAACATCTGCCAGTTTTCAGATACAAAACTGCAAATCCCATTTTTTAAAATTTTAAATTGTAAGTGGTCCTGTTGAAACAGCAAGTGCTTTGCCAGGTTTGACCCCCTACAGATCTGAGAATCTGTGATGTATGGACTCTCTTGTCTTGTAGATGGCCATCCCGAGATGGTTCAGGTTCACATAAAACCAAGAAACAGAACAGTTTGGATTTCAAATGAAGCGCCCATGTCCTTTTCCGTTCCCCAGTCCAGACGCATTTTGCTGACCCAGTCTTCAGCAAAAGGCAGGGTGGGAGGAATAGATTTTTGTTCGGCCGTTCTTTATGAACGTAGATCTGAAGAATTCTATTCTCCAGCATTAAAAATACAATTAAAATCAAGTTTACAGTAAGAAACACTGGCTTTAAAATGTTCATAGACTGAGAAATAAGCAACTTATTATTTAGCAATTAATTATGCAATTTACAAATGTATACTAATTCGATTATCTTTGAAATTAGTGTTCATTTTAAGGTCAAGAGCAAATGCAGCTCCAATACTGCATTAATGTTTTAGTTTCCTGTAACCATAACTTCAGTACTTACTGTCCATACTTCACATAAGCTGATTACAAATATATATTTTTCTTTGTCATTTTGTTTTATGTCAGTTGAGTAAAATCAAGATAAACCACACCTAACTTAAGTCTGATTCAATCACACACCCCTATCTGCCCCATGCCAAACCAGCCTGGAATTGCTCAAAACCTCTACTCCATCTACTGACCTGCAGTACTGGAATTTGTAATGGAGTTCATAAACTAACACTGCAGGTCAAGAGAAGAATGTTGAAAATGGGAGACAGTAAACAGACAGGCCAAGAGATGTGACTTCATCCAAACTCTGGCTCCTGAGGAATTTGGAGGCTGGGAGAGCAGCTTGTGTTGTCCTTGCACACCTTCAGGGTTCTGCTTCTAAGGACAAGGTAGAACCATTCAAATTTTTTTATTAAATGTATTCTGCGAAATGAAATTACATTGAAGTGTTCTGTATAAGATAGATGAAAAAATTTTATTCCCCTTTGAATTAAATTGGCAAAACAACATGAGCCCCACCTCCTACTTGGGAGAAAAACTTGTAAAGTTCTGCAATTGAAAAACAGTCTGCAACCTTTTAATGAAGATAACATTGGGCTACTTTAGGTTTGAGGGGGTTGTTTTTGTTTTTGTTTTGCTGTTCTTTCCTTCTTCTATAGCTCTAGTAGTTCTATATACATATGTTAAAATTAGAGTAGTTCATATGCCTGCAAAAATACAGATGGGATATACAACAAATGATCCTGAACAGCAATTCCAAGAGACATTGCAATACATGTACCATGGCAGAAAGTAACTTTTCAACACCTAGAGCCACCACACACAAGTTTTCATTCAAGATACTTTGGTCTCTTCAGGCCTTGTGAAACAGCCTGGACTCTTAGCAAAAGTCTTTCTTTCCAGCTTCAGAACAAGAATTCAAATGGGGAAAGTTCACTACAAACAGAGCTGGACATCTGGATCTCACCAGGTGCCTTGGTCTCTTACGGTGCCAAGGCAGGGAAGCCCTTCACACCCACCTCACCTCCCATAAAGGGCAGTCACAGGGTCATGCACTGGATCCCTTTTAGGGCTTTCCACACCACCGCCCCATTTAGATACGTTCTTTTCAGCCTCACTGGAGGAGGAAGACATTGTGGGACCTTACATGCAGACACCAGTTTGCCACCAGGTTTTCTTCCTTGTCCTTGCCCAAGCCTCTCCCCTGGCTCCATCAGAAAGCTCTCACGTCAGCTTGTTTGCTTTCTTCTCACAAAGTGAATTGATGAACTGGCTTCTGATTTCATTCCCCATCTGGCTGCTTCCCACACTACAATTCTTCACTCCTAGCCTTTCCCTGGAATTATCACCACATGCTGTCCAGCTGCATTTCTACCCTGAGTAAGGCTCAGAGAGCCCAAGCAGCCTCAGCCCCGTACCTGGAGGAACACACAGCCAAGGTCTCCAAGAAGCAGCTGCCTCTAGAAAACAGCAGATTGAATAGCCTTGACTGAGAGATCTAAATACTTCTATCTAAAGAGTAACTAGGCTACTGAAAACAAAAATGTTGGTTTAGGACAGAGTTCACATCGCCTGTTGTGCACCATCTAGCATGTACATAATCCAGTAACAAACTGGGTAGAGATCCTGTTCCCTCAGTGGTACGGCAGAGAGCAGGGCAGAGTTATCAGAAAGACACTGTTACTAATTGTCCAGAGAGATCAGTGTTTCAACCAGAGTTTGAGTGATTTAAGCAGCCTGTGGTCAAGCAGGCTACGGGATTTCTCTCTCCCTGGTTTTCTAGCACTGCATCCAGCCTGGTCCCTCCCAAGGGCTGAAATCCTTCTCTAGTCATCACACTGCTGAAGTAGATTTCATAAACAACTTAATGCCAGTGGTTTCCCAGCTATGGGCCACAAATCACATGCTCTTGATCTACAGAAAGCTGGCTAGCTCTGTCAAGCTGACTCCACTCATTTCACTTAGGAGAAGAAATACCAGATGAAAAAAAAATGTAGTACTGAGGAGAAAAATGAAACGTACAGTTGTATCTGTATTAAATTAACAGAAAAGGAAATAAAGCATCATAGACAAGCTAGAAACATGGATGCTTTCCTACTATTGATTTTCCATGTAGGTATTTTCTGTAACTACTACAGAAGCAGTTATGCAATCCTGAACAGATCCTGTTTAACATGGTTACATCTGGGAGGAAATTTGGGAATTAGTGTTTGTTCTTGTACAATGCAATTACTTGTCGTGAGACTGCCCTCTTCCTGGCTTTCTGGCATACAGCTCTCAAAGGACAGATGGCACAGTGACAAGGGAAAGTACATGCAGACTAATTAATCTTATGTTGCATCTATTTTTAATTTCTAGTTTAGAAATATATTAAAAAAGATACTAGAACGGCCATACAAAATTCTGGGCATGTTTTCCAAAATATCCAGCTCTTCAGTATCACTCCATAGTCTTAGCAATGATCATCAGATTTACCCCTCCCGTTCTGAGAAATAATTATTTAAAAACCTTTCACCTAATTGAAAGAAAGGGGAAGGAACGAGCATTTATAGAGTTAAAACATCAGTTCTCTTGAACAATAAATAGTGGTAATAAAACACAGAAAATCGCAGAGCAGAGAAGTTCTTATGGAAAATCTTACAGTAGCAGATCTATCCCCTCTATGGAAAAAAAATGTCCCTCTTAAATAAAATCAGAATCTTTCTACAGCAGATCAGAACTGAGAAAGGTAAGCTCCGCTTCCTTCAAATCCACCTGATGGCACAAATGACATAAAGGCATTTTTCCTTTCTTTTAAAGGATCTTTTCAAAGGATTAGATGCTGCCCAGGTTTTAACACTGAGCACAGAAACCACTCCACGCTAAGATCACCTCATGCTATCCTTTAGTATCTCTTATAGACCTTACACTTACTTTGCCGTGATTCAGAGGAACGGGTTATTACTGCTAGTGACACCGGGCTGTGGTTTACATCACTCTATCCTCACTACCAGTGCTTGTGCTCAAATTCCTCTCTTCAGTGAAGAAAGCCCCATCACAGCCACTCAGTTATCTCTTCATAAACTGTCTTTTAAATTCTGCCTGGCTCTTGCAGAGCTTGCAAACTCTCGAATTTCTCTCTCACAGGTGTCGCTCAGAATCTGCTACTGCTTCTGCTGAGCCGTCTTCATCGCCTGCGGACACTTTCTCATTTCTTTTTTTATTGCATATCACCGAGACATTTTTAAAATTACATGTGCCAAATACACTTTCAAAATATATCTGAAAAAGTGTAATAAGTTTTAGGCCTTGTACTGTGATGTTTACCAACGACCATGTGGGCTTAATAACAGCAGATGGATTTTTTTATCAGCTGAAAAACTGATAAAAGCGGTAGCTTTTAAAAGCTTATCTGCCTAAAAAGGAAGAACCTCCCAGCTCTCACCTTTCACAGCCCATAGTCTGGATGCCTTTCTAAGTTGACTGGATGCCTTTCTGGTTGACTGCTATTATTTTGCTGAGTGCTGGGACAGGCTGTCTGCTGGCAAAAGGACTCCAGCCACACTCCTCCCGCATCTCACTTACTGTGCCCGTTTTGTTCTAAAGCCTTTTTGCAATGCCCTGTTCTTTCGTGCTCTGAGCACTCTTCTGTCTCTTTCTACTCCTTCTGCACCCCATAGCTATCGCTCTCTATTGCACTGACGAAATAAAAGGGAAAACAAAATCAGTATGCATGAAGAGTTATTTTTAAATAATAGTGTTTCCCACAGGTTCAGCACAGCCTAGCTACCGCGATAACTATTTCCATGCCAACGTATCAACCAAACAGCATTGTCTGTTCCCCTCCCAAGCCAAATATCATCATCTCGTACAAATATATACTCCTTGCAGGTGTACTTGCCAGTGCCTCGATCCCTACCTGCCATCCAGCCTGACCTTTGCTCATGTTCCCATCTCTCACCAACACACCCTAAGTTCTCACTGTGACACACGAACAAAAAAGCACCGTAGCAGACCTGCAGTGAAGCCGAAGATCATAAAAAGTGTAGTTGTAGGAAAGAGAAAAGGCAGTGAGACGCACCCAGTCTTCCCCTCATGACACTGAATTTGGAGCAGAGGTTTGCTTTCCCTGGCCTTGCAGCTTGGGGTCCTAGAGCCAGGTTAGCACCAAATGTAGCCATACGCAGGTATTCGGTCTTTGCAACTCACGAGGTAGAACGTCACTCGCTCAGAACGTTTCAGAAAAAGGCCTAATATTTAGTTATATTCTATGTTCATCGGGATATTATTTTATAGAGTGCTGAAAGAAATATTCCTCAGAATGTCATTTTCTGTCCTCTTGCAAGTGCCAAGAATGCTTAACCAAGCTAAATAATACAACATCATGCAGGGGACAAAAGTGGGGTGAAAAAGTTCTGCTCATGATTTCAAATGTGGATCCATTATTCAAAGTGATTTAATAATTACTTTTCTTAAGAAGTGATTAAAGTTCATTAAAATCCAAAGGAATGCTTGCCAAGATCTCAAGACATTTATTAATTCTTGCATAATGATGAGGAAAAATATGTTTTGTTTCAGTCTCTTTGGTGAGGAGATAAGGCATTTTGCCAGATTACAAGGAGGAAAATTCTCCTTAGTGCCAACGCCTAGTAAACTGCATCCTGTGTCTCACCGCCTCGGTGCTGAACGAGGCAGCTGACTTGCTTTAAAACCTTCCTGTTTCTGAGTATCGGGATACTGTGTTATTTGCAAAAGCACAGTGGGAAAGACGGGTAAAAATTTCAAAGAGGAAGAGCAGAGGAGGAACATGACATTTTGCCAATTTGCAAATAAATGGAAGCTGATTCATCCTGTCCAGGGGGTTTTCATATCAGTGCCCAGTGAGTGATACTACCCTGAAATATGTTGGTTCAGCTGTCTAGCTGCAGCAGCTTAGTGGACAGCACAGTATATGTGGTGCATGGCCTGAGGGAGGAAAAAAAACAAATAAAAAGTGCTTACCTATAACTCCTGCTCCACACATAGGTACTTGAGATGTTTACCTTCTGTAATCACACAGCTCTGCTAGCAGCACAGGGCCAGAAAGGATTGCTAATAGATTCAAATATTGAGTATTTGGCAACATTGACACAGGCATTTCCTGAACCCTTCAGTTAAGTGTTTTTGCCTCCATGGCATTAAAAAAAGAGTAAAATACACAGAATACTTCAATTGGGAGGTAAACAGCAACCTGCTGGGATAACTTTCCTTAGATTTAGAATGTAAACCCAATGATATTTCAGCTTAAGCACTCAAAACCTTAAGAGGTAAAAATAAGGCATAGGCTAACAGAAGAAAATGAAACCAAGAAAAAGGACAATTACACTTGCCTACTACAGAATCCTCAAGGAGCCAAATAAGATCTACTTGTCATTGTTTAAAGTGTCAGGAAAAATAATTCAACACTGTTGAAGATGCAAGGACAGTGAAATGACAGACCTTTTAAAGGTCTTTATTTACCTACAGACATATGCACCCATGCAAAACACCTGAGAAGTCCTCATCTTCACTCACCTACAGAACAGACAGACCAAAGACATCAGCTTTATTCATGCATTGCAGCAACACACTTTTGGGTATACAGTAGTTTTAGTTTCTCCTTTGAATACTTCTCTCCTCTGAGCTAACAATCACTGTACAACCTTCCTGCAGATCTCTGCTAACGAAACCCAGGATGGTGCATTGCTCTGGGTTACAGAGGTAGCCCTGCGAACACCTGCCGGTCTCTGCTGCCTTTGAATCAGTGAACATATTTCCCCTTCTTATGATAAATCCCAAAAAGCAATCCACTTGCCTCTACCGATGGAGTAAGTTACACGGTTTCTGCCAAAAACAGTTTCCAAATATTGCAATAGGCTCCCACAGAAGGAAGCCGCCTCAGCCACAATATTAACAGCATTCAAAATGCTGCGTAAACTCAGTGGACAAGTAGCTAAATAAAAAAGACACGATTCTTACACAGAGGGTTTCTCAGCGGAGACTGCTGGCAGCTGCCTAAAGGGAACCTGAACAAAGAGCAACCTATAGGCCTGCACCAGCCACTTTATTCAAAATAAGATGCACCTTTCTTGAGATCCTTATTCAGTTATGGCTTTTTTACTATAGTTTCGACCCAGAATCTGTCTCCTGCTGCTATGTAGATCAACTAAAAAATACACATATAAAATCTAGTGAAACAGAAAAAGTTAAGGAAGTGAGTAATAAATGTTACTGAATACTGCAGAAAGTAGGAAAAAGTAAATAATGTTTCCTTTTACCTCATTTTTAAGTAGTCTTAGGTTTTACTCTTAACACAGTTCATAAACACTGCAGTTCTTTCAGGAATATGACTTTCAAACTACCAATTTCTGGCTTAAAATTCTTAGTATTAAAGTTTTCTTCATCCTTAACACACCTGTTCCTGTCCTTAATATTTAATACTGCACAGTCGCAATCTATACATTTTTCTCCTTTTTTTTCCTCCCTCCTTTTAATCATTTTTATAAATCCTAGAATCTTAAGAACAGAAATTGGAAGTGGTCAGTCTTTTTTAAATGTCACTTCTCATACAAAGCCAGAGCAACACAATTACAGTGGGTTTTAAGTGATATTTTATTACAAACCATAGCGAGCAGAAGCAGTTGAATGGGAAGAGTGATTCAGTTGGGAACAATTAGCATTTTCTATATAATTGCTTCACAGAGAAACATGCGAGTTATTTCTAGAGAGTCTCAACTTGCAAAGCTTCAGTGGTTTTGTTGTCCCCACCCATTAAATATATTTGGTAGCTGGCTGTAACCACACTTAGACTGTTGCAATCAAAATTTTAAACTCTCTAAAATGCATCATTGTTATAACAAGCCTTCAGGCAAAAGCAGAGATTAACATTTCTGAGAGAGAGAAAAACAAAGATTTCATTCCACAAGCTCCGGGTCTACAAAATCTGATTTCCAGAGATAAATACTAATGCAGAATGTGTCAAGATGCCAATTATCAAGCTGCATTTTTCTGAAATATAATCTTGTGCAACAGAAAAAGATTGTTTTTCTTTTAAATTATGCTTTGGGTTCTTAGGAAATACCCTGGTACAAAGAAAGGACAGGAGTTAATGCTGCTTTGTTGCATGAGATTAAGCAATAGCTTGTTGAATGAGCCTGTAATACCTAAATATCTTCAGGTCATTTCATCAAGGGAAACCCGTAAAAATTGCTTGAGTTCCCACCCTAAAAGACTAAGCAGAGATTAAGTTCTCATTTTTGCTGTCACTGCATTGTAAGTGCATCCTTTTGCTATTTCAAAAAGCATGGCTTTTACCAGCCATAATACCTGCAGAAGTCAACAATGAGAAGATCAGTTATAAAACCTGTTAATCTCCAAAGTTATTTGTGTTTACTAGAAAAAAAGGCAGGGCATTAGCACTAAATATGCACACTTTGACTACCTCCCTTATTAAATTCCAGATCTTAAAACAAAGTTTGATACCTATGTTATTCAATATTCTTAAAAATTCATAGCAAATTGATTAAAAATCAGCCTATTATCTCTGCAGTATAGATATGGATTTTATCTTTTTTATCTTAACAGAACTTTACCACGTAACAATTACCTATGAGTCAAAGGCGTTAATTAAAGATATCAAAGATGGAACCTTTTCCCTCAAAGATTCTAAAACTTACACGATTATTGCCAAAGTTTATGGTTTAATCTCCCAGCAATTACCATCCCAGAAACGTTTCTAGAAGCAAGCCTAAAATATAAACAGAAAATTAGGAGAATCTCACTTTTCCTACTTCATTAGTAACGCCCACCATAATCTCATCACTAAGTGTTTTGTACAATTTGGCCCAAACTAGCAGAAAACGGCAAATCAGACATTTCTAGAACTCAGCTGCTACTCGTTGCCGCATCCTGCGGTACTTGGCAGGACTTCAGTGTGCAGAGACAATCTCATCTCCTAGAAGCCCATCCCCAACTACCGAGGTCGTCACTCAGAAACAGTGTTGGGTATTGTCTTTTTAGCCAGATTTTCTTCAACGAAGAAAATAAGGACTTACAGACTTCTTTTGATCTTAAAGAGCTTAACCCTCAAATCTGCTCCTAGAACTTTTCCAAAAACATTTAACTTCTAATGCTTGTTAAAAGAAGGCTTGGAAGTTTTGCGTTTGTTGAGGTCAGCACCTTCAGCAGACTGTAAACTGAGCCAAATTTAAAGTCATTAAGACTGAAAAAGTCTTCTCCAGAGGCAGCAACTTTTACTGCACAAAAAGACCTAAGGGGCTGGACACTGCCCATGAAAAGGAACTATCTGGAGTATAACACACTCCACCTATTTCCTTATCAAACATTAAAACGTGTCAAAAGCTCAATATTACTCCATTTGTCTTGAGTGAATGTAGAGATTGCCAGTCAATTTTGCTGAAAGAGAAAACTCTCGAGACACCAGCAAGAGAGACTACAACTATTGGCTGTGTAATTAGATATTCCTGCTCAAGGAAGGCCAGTTGGAGACTAACAGAACTTTTTATGGTGTAACTAGAGCACTGGATTGTCTCAGTATCCATATCAATATTCAATTCCTAACAAAAACTTGGGAAGTTTTTGGTGTCCCAGAGCAACCTCCCAGCAGCACATTGTACTGAATAATTACACAGTGTAATTATTCACCGGATAAGAAAATTTTCTTATACATATGTCCAAGTCCGGCTTAAGGAAGGAAAAAATCCAGCAAAGTATAGTTTTATGGACACTATTACAATTCATAGATAGCACCTGAAGTTTCTAGAGAACAAGGGAAACAAGAAATACTAAAATCACAGAAGGGAAAGGAAGAGATGAGCTATGAGAGAAAAAATTAGAACATCCATAGGAAAACATACCAAGTACCACGAACAGGTAGATATTGTGTGGCAAATCCAGTGACCAAAGTAGGAGCACAGAACAGGCACTTGTGTACTTGCAGCTAAAATTTCCCTGCAAGACTGAAGAACCTAAAACGCCAAAGGCAATCACTGCAGAAAGACCTATTTTTGTATTTTAAAAGAAAACTGGAAGGCCACTGGGTCTTTCATCAGGGAAGTGAGCTGCTGGAGTAACAATCCTTAACCAAATTCGACCAACATTGAAATTTACTAAGTGCAAATGCTCATAATGTCGTATCCATAAATAATCGTGGTGTTGAATCCATGGTTTCTTACGGTATTTACATTTCAAGTTGTTTTTTTTAAAACAACATTACAAACTTTATGATAAACTGTGATAGAGTTATCTTCCTGATCCTTACAAACGATTCACTTGTTCTCTTTACATGTAGTCTGCAGCAATGAGTGAAAAGGCGGTTGTCTTGAATGATTCTACCTGTGTGGGAGAACAACATGTACTCATATAGAATTCTCACAAGTTAAATGTCTCGTAAAGTCAATTCACTTTGTCTGTATAGAAGTAGCACTGTAACTTCGTTACCTTTTTCCTGAAAGGGCCGTACTTCAGCTTTGAAGTATGGGAAAAGGTCACTTCAATCTAACTGATGAAAGGATATTCACCACATCATCAAAATAGAAAAAGAGTCTAGTGGACACAGCAGATTTCTCTCTCCCTCTCTCTCTCCTTCTCTCTCTCTATCTCTCTCTCTCCCATGCACACTTGATGAATCTGAATGCAAAAATAATTCTAGCAGTTCAGGTTGGGAGTTTCCCAGTATGGGTGACAAATCCAGTCAGAATTTTAATCAGACAATACTAACTCTCCTTCAGAAACAGTAAGTAGTCAGCCTGGATTAAAAAGAATTTTTTTTTATTTGGAAAAAGGCACACAGTCTTTATTGTTAGATTAAACATGTATCTTTTATCTGCAATAGTAAGAATCTCAACATCATTTTTAATCCACTATCACAATATCACAGCTAGTCAATGTTCAAAACTAAAACGGATATTCAGTTATTTAGAGCTTTTTTAATGCATAAAATGGATATTTTTTTAAAAAAAGTCTCCATGTTACGACTATGAGACTATTTTCAGAGGAAAACTCAACTACCACAATTTTTTTCAGAACAGAAAAATCACAATTAGTCCTGAACAGGAACAGTTACACCAGAAATAAAAGCAGAAGTATTAAATTAACAAGGCAACATACACCTGCTACAGAACAAGGAGAAATGATAGATGGAAAATCGCTACAGTAAGTCAACATACTTGGAAGATCATGAATGCTACCAAAATACACGAAGTCCGTTTTTGCCCTGAATATATTTAAAGTAGTCCTAAAGAAATGTTCAGGAACAGAAGTAGAAAGGCTTCTAGAAATGCTTGTGTCAGCATCTTTTGCAGGTGTTAGCACCAGAATGACTGACATGGCAGAGAAGCTACAGGTACCAGCATAAGTTCTTTTAAATTGAGCTAAGTTTTTAAGTCATGGCTCACAATGGTAATTCCCTATTAAAAATGTCAGATGATTATGACCACTAATACTGATGCAAATGGATCAAATCCACTTACATCTTCATAAAGGGTCTGAGCCCAAGAAATACTGAGACTCAGTCATATGTTAATGGTATCCATAGTTATTACTCATGCATTTGTGACCCTATAATTACCTTTTCTCTTGGCTACTAATACTGATTTGTTTCAAATCAAGATGGAAATAGCTACAAAGAACTTACAGAAAACCATAAAACAGCTAGAGTTAGTGTAACCCTGCTCTCTCTGAGTAAAATGTTTAAAAGTAATTTGATCTTCAGTATTCCTTTCAGTCTCTCTTACGGTAGCAAGTTTCCAAGATGTAATGATACCAGACAAGTTGAAAGGAGTCTTGATGCAGGTTAATCAGCTGTTTCCAACATGCTAAAACCCACTATTTCCACAGCTAATTCTCAGTACAGTTGAATAAAATAATAATTAAAAAATCATGAGGTTATATTTCTACTTTGGAAGTCACTGATATTTTGCTACCCTCTTTTCTCACCCTACCTCTCAAATTCAGAGCCAATCCAACATTGAAACAATTAATCTCCAAACGTGTAAATAAAAATCTGGTAATCAACCAAGAAAAATTTCACTTTAAAAGACAAAAAAAATACTCATTTGCAAATATAGACTGTACTCTTTCTGTTAATATATACATCAAATAACACTGAACTTAACCACATCCATTATTTAAAAAATGAAAAATGGATAATTTTCAATTTCTTCATAAAAATCACCAATATAAATGCATGGTTGAATGACTTCTTCAGGGAATAAGTCCCACAAACATTAGTGCATATGTCAATGATAAAAATATTTCTGCACAATTTTAACCTTCAGCTCCGGATGTAGTATATGTTTCTATACAACAGTATGTGACCGTAACAGGAGTATCATTGTGCGTTATCAGAACAGGAATTATGTGCTGCTCGTTATTAAAGCAGCTTGAAAAAAATTTGTCTTTTTTGCTTTAATCAATGGGAGTACTTTTCTGTTGAGATTTCCTATGTGACTCAAGTTATCCAGAAACACAGCCACTAAACTTAAGTGATCTGGTATGGATTTTAACAGATGAAAGTTTAAAAACCTCCAGGGCCTTACCTACACAGTTAATATTGGTTACCAATACACCCCCTCCCTCCACTCTCACCCCCCCAAGAACAGCCCTATTAAATTAATTTAACCTAGGTACATTTAATGCTCAGATTCATTCAGGGCTCATACGGCCTTCCCGAGTGAGGTAGGTTGTCACTTCCTGTAACCTCTCCGCTTTTAAATCACACACCTGAGAACAAGTGAGGTGGACAAGGACATGGGTTAGTGAACTGCTGCAAAGGCAGCCATTTTCACACCTTCCAACTTCCTAGGATAAATTCTTATTTTATTTCTGAGCTTGACTATAAGAGTACCCTACTGAAATAAAAAAATATGTCATTTTTCCTAGAATCTACTAAACTTGTCTGAAGAACTTGATAATGTATGTGATAATAACCCAAGAAGCCATCTAAATCTTCCAAACTGTCAGCAGAAGGGTAATGTTTCAAGATACAATTTGTGGCAATTTTTAAATCCATTAAGAGCTTTTACATTTGTATAATACTACACACAACCAACAATGTCCTGAGTTACTTAATCTACAAGTTCCCAATAATTCCTTTGTTCACGAGTTCTGCTGGAATCACTACTGATTTCTAATATTTGGAAATCTCCCTTCCCAGTAGCTTTTCAAGGCAGGGTATCAGAACGACTTCTGCTAAATATTCCTGTCAGCTGGTTGTCCAAATTAACAACAACAAAAATATTTTAAAAAAATAAATCCAATTTTGGCATCACTGCTGCTAAATTTTAGTCAATACATCTGGAAAACAAAAAGAGGTAATACGAAGACAAGTAATTTTTGTTATGTTCCTTGTTATTATTGTTCTTTGGTTTAAATCTATGTAAAATACAAATACTAATAGAAAGTTATAAATGAAAGTTTCCTGAAGTGTATGTTCTGCCTTAATTCCTTAATAATGCTTCGGTATATTTGACATCCCATGCCACAAATCAGTATGTATGTTTACTATGTAGTACATAGACAAGTCAGTCAGATGTTATTTCAGACAAAGTTTCATATTTATTCAAAAGGCATACTTCTCAACTGATTTTATTACTTTCATTTTTTAATTCCATGAAACTGAAAAAATTAAGGGACTTCTTACTGTTTGAATAACATCAAAAGCAATATTCACTGGTGTATATCATAGTTCAGAGGTTCTACACAATCCCCCCACATCATTTAAACTTCTCAGTAAAGGTTTTTAAATGGTGTCCTGTGGGATCTCATCCATTGTGAAGGAAAACATCAAGGCATCCTGGAATACAAGTATCCTGAAAAATACTTAAAGCTTTGACAAGTTCATCCTCGTTAGAATACACAAATGCAAAACAACCTATCATATGTTCAAAACAATCCAAGGCATAACAATAATACCTGGACTGGAAATTTAAGAAACTCTTACAGTCATTAAATATACATTATGAAAACAATTGGCAAACTTGAAAATATGACTGTTATTGTATATTAAATTTGCCTTTAAGGTTGAAGGTAACAAAAACTATATGCACGCAACTTTGTGACACCAAACTTCAAAACCGTCAAGAAATAGCCTGGACTCCCCAAAATGTTTTCATTTCTAGTGTCCAGACTCAAATGATAAATATATTTATTCTTATGAGGAATGAAAAATGTACTGCGTTAAGATGGAATACCGTACATCAAATTTCAGCCTAACAAGAATTTTAAGAAGAGAATTAACTGAGGTCTGTGGTTAATGTCAAATGAAAATTTTGTCTGCTATCATGTTATAAAAGAATCAGTATGCAGTCATAACTGGATTGTAACATCTAAACAGGCACTTTAAAAACACCTTGTTAGTATAAAATCAAGGATAAAAGGTTCTTGTAAACCATTTGATGCTTCAAAAAGGGCATGAATCACTTGTCCGCCCTTCTACTTTGTTATGTACAAAAATTTTCACCCAGCATAAAAAATGAAAATGTCAAAAAACTCATATTGGTTATGATCACTACAAATTTAAGATGACAGCTTTAAGCGCAAGAGTATTGCAAAAGTGTCTTTGCTAAAATGAAAGCTCCAGGCTTTGTCTGAATTCTCAACACAGCAAACAAACTTACTGTCTGATAGCAAACTTCCATTTCATTGCTAAAGCAAAAGCTTGAAAATAAACTGCAGTGCACAACTTCAATATGATTCTAAAATCTCATTAATGTTCGATACCACAGGTGATTTATTGGTTTTTTGGTGTTTGTTGATGTTTTGTGATGGGTTTTTATTACTAAAACCTCCCTCTCCTGCCAAAATACTGTTATACAGGAAAACAAATTGCTACTCTCTACTACTGTCAGTATTTCAGATACAGTAAAAAACCTCAATATACAAGAGCTTTAGAGCAAGTAATCAATCTGTAAAATGTTATACATCAGTAATAAGGCATCCACTTTACAGCTGCTTAAACAAAAAAAAGAAATATTTCCCAAAATATATATTTTGGATCTGTGTAAACAAAGCTTATATGTATTGCTTCCATTCATTTCAAAAATATACACCCACACGGACTGAAAGTGATCTTGATGCTATGAATTTTAAATTACTGTAATTTATCCAGATGTAATCTGAAGATACAAAACCCAAATATTTTTGACCTTAATTCTTTGAAATACATCAAACATTTTAATTATTCTTATGTAAAAAGAAAGCTAAAAATATATCCCAAATTTGATGCCATTTCATTGAATGAAGAAGAAAGTACTATGAAAATAAACATTCATCTGGTTTCCTAACAATAAATATAAAGACAGTTATTATAACATACTGCAACACAGGAAGTATTACTATATTGACCTTAATGTTCAATCAGTAGTTTTTAAATCTTTCCTCATTGAGGCTTGAATCTTCTACCTTGTCAGCTGTCCAACAACTTTTAAGAGGGTTTTATTTTCTTGCTTCAATTGTTCATTTTCATCTTCTATATCATCTAGGTCCTGTGAAAGGAAGAAGAAAAATAAACATTTCTCAGGACAACATTTTCTCAATGAGCAGCAGCAGGACAGCTCTGAAAGCTGTGGTTAGGAAGAATTAGTGTTACAGTATCTACCCTTAAATCTGTTAAATCGCCCTTTTCCCAAATATCACTGTAATTACAAAATTTTAATATTATATTCCCATGTGCTTGTGCACCTTTACTTGGAAACATACAATCAAAACCAAAGCTACAGTAGGAATTAATGAATCAAGAAATCAAAATAGGATGGGTATGACTATTTTATTGGCGTATACAGAGAATGTAGTAGTCGGCTCTTACCTCTGCTCCCCAGACCGTGCTTGTCTGTAACTATCCCACTCACATATAGACTGCACTGGTTACTACTACAAGACTTGGTTTGTGTTTTAAATTAAGTATAAAAATGTTCAGAAAAAAATACTGCCTGTCCATTTTAGTGTGTGTTTTCTATGAAAAAAATTAAAAGGCAGTTTAATACATTGTCTTAACTGATACTGAAAGAACAGACAGCACACACAGTAATAATGGGTGCTTAAAATAGATTCCTTCCATCCCAAATGTTCATCCCTCTACCACCAGTTACCCAGTTTCTATTTCACTCATTCATTTCCTACCAAGGCCTTTCAAGCCTTTAAAGTGAAAACCACGTGAAATTCGCTGTTTAATATAAGTACGCCTTCAGTAAAAAATAATTTTACTCTATCGAAAAGCCAAGGAAGAAACAGAATGAACAGGAGAGAAAAAAAAAAAAAAAGAAGAAACAGAAGAGCAACCTCAAGAACAGCACTTTAAGGCGGAAAATAAAAGGCAGGCAAAGGAGGAGGGACCAGGACTCTCATTAGAGATCTTAGATGCCTTTTGATTGAAGTCTGAAAAACCCTAATGTTGCTAAGCTAGATTAAATATAAAACAGTAGTAAAGGGAAGATTTCTTTTCTCTCTCTCGTTCCTTTAAGTTGTTAATTGGTGTCCAACACACAGAACCTATTTTCTTATTTCTTTAGTGGGGTCATTCCAGAAGTGCATGCTAGGGATGTTGTGTTTAACGGCTAAAATGATTTTTAAAAGCCTCTTTAGTTCTCCAAGTCAAAATCCATGCCGCAAGACCTTTGCAATTATTTTGTTGTTTTTATAATGTGGAATCACAAAAACACTAGCAGAAATTCCTCTTTGCCTCACAGAAATAATGGCACATCACAGTAGGAATGACTTTCAGGAAAACTATTTGACCACTCCAACATTAACAGTGACTTAAACATCTAAACATGGAAAGTTTTGATGGATAGCTACCATAAATAGTTTTCTATGTAACTCTAAGATAAACAGGCTTTTTTTTTCTTCTGTAGTTCAGATCAATGATCACATGGAAGGGATAACACTTTTTCCATAAAATGATAGGGTTTTAGTTCAGTAGACGTAATACTGTGTTTGAACTCCTTATCAGATGTCTCGATTACAGATTGCCTCAACACTTTGTTTAAAATACCTGTAGCTTACTCAAAATAAAATATTAAAAGTCTGTGAACTGTTTATGCTGCAAAAATAACATTCCAAAGATTACTACAAGTAAGAGTTTCTTGAACACAAAACAGGAAAAATAATCGTAGTTTAAGTATCTACAGAAACAATGAACCAAGAGATGCTGCAGGTGGTTTTTGACAATCTGAAATTTAAAAATTTCTTATTCAAAATTACAACACAGTTTATGCTTATTATTAAAAGAGATGCAATAGCAGGAAAACTTGGACTTCACATACCAAAGGGACCAATAACTACACAACTGACACTAATTGGATTGTAAATCCTCACTGACAGACTCTCTCCAAACACCCATTTAGCTACAATGGCATCTTAGTGAGGTCAGAGATGACCAAGTGTAAACTAGTTCACAGTTGAACTTAGCCTACAAATATTTAAATGTCTTGAGATGCCTTTCCCTTCAGACATTTGAGGTTTTTATGGAGCAATTACCCCTTTCTTACAAAAAAGGCCACAGACATACTTTCAGTGGCTAATGCACTAGAGTGAAAAGAATGCCTTTTACGGCCTTTTATGGCCTTTTTTGTTTCTCAGGATAAATGCCACTCATGTTTAAGTATCTTTGTACTGTACTGACTGATCTCAGTAAATTATATTGTTATATTAAATATATTTACTTAAAATGAGAAGAAGTCTGCCAAGAAGTTTTCAGGATTGTTGGAAAAAGTTTACAAGTGTGACACAAGACCTCTGCCAACGAAGGATGGATCCATGGTTATGAACTGACTGAAACTTCAGAAAAAGCATCAGAAAGTGTGCAATTAAATAGCATTTTTAATAGTTATTTAGGTTCTTTGACTTAAAATTCTTTCCATGTCTGTGCAACCTAACATGCAGTTACTGCCTATTTTGATTAATAGAAAAGGTGAGGAAATACCACAAAAGTGTAGATGGGCAAATATAAAGACCCCTGTTTAGGTAACCTTCCGACAGAACCTTTTAAAAAGATCTCTGCATAAGCTCACTAAGTTTAGTCCTCAGGAGATGCTTCTATCTGAGCACAAGGCTGAAGATCACAACTGTTCTTCCATGCAAAGCATCCAGTCCTGATGCCAAGTCAATAGTTCCATGAAACACAGACAGATGTCCAAGCACTGACTCTCAGTCTCAGTTACGATACTAAACACTGGGCAAATACAACTGCCCTATTAACTTCCATAACCTTCTACCACGGGAGAGATGCAGCATTTCTGTAGCTTTTCTTCATATTCTAAAGCCTTCCTCTTTCTAAATCCACCTGGATAGCCAATATAGAAGCAGTCATAAAACCAAGAGCTATTAAAAAAGAAAGTGAAACTGCAGCTGTTTTAACAGAAGCATCACTTGAGACACGGGTTCAAATTTTTCTAAGAACACAAATTAAGTTGGTCAACATCAAAAGGCACCTACTTCATCATTAAGAAAACCCCAAGGGATGCAAACATAAATAACTTACACTGCAATCAAGCTAACAGACAAAGTTATAGCTGTGATAAATGCTGACCTGATGGAGGAAAAAAGAAGAAGAAAACATTTTCTTCTGCATTTCAGAGAGGCTACCTCAAAACCACCAATGCACTGACTTTGTATATTGGTACAATTTTAGTCATTTTATAGTAATGAGGTTTCTGGAAGGACTATATTCCATTTTATGTTTTCTTTCCAAATGCCAAGCAGAAACTGCCATCATACTTGAACAGAGGCACAGGCACTGCTTGCTTTCACTGCAAATGTTTAAAGACAGTTTCTAGTCAAGACACTCGACAGATTTAATTTAATACTTCATACTTCAAAGAGAGCAAAGGGAAAAAAAAAAAACAAACCCAACAACACTGTTTCTGAAGCAGCAAACCTTGCGAACAGTCATGGTCCTAAACCGCAAGCTTTCAGTGATTTAGGTTCTTGATTTGTTCTTTCTGACCTCCGAGGCAGGAAGGCAGGTGTGACAGGCAGTATTAAGTAGCTTTGCTATCCATTATGCAGAAGGAATCAACGCTTGCCTTGACTGTAATAAGGTCACCAGCTTAGGCGTGATAGATTCTTTACAGAATCGAAGAACAGCATAAAGATGAACTCTCCCATTAAAATAAAAATCTCTCCCAAACAGACAATATTTCATTTATCCTACAAGTTAACTTCCATCTTTCTTTATTTAAAAAAAATAAAACTCAAAGAAACACCTGTTTCAAAATAATCTCAGGTCCTTTCGATTATTTTGCAAATTTTTGCTGTCCTCCTTTGCTAAAAATGAATAGTGCAAAATGAAAGTTTGCCACTATGCACATAGAGTTATTGCTTCCTTTCACTAATGGATTGATCAAAGCCAGTTCTCGATTTTTTTTTCTGATTTTTTTTTTAATGGAAACATCTGCAGTCGACCAGGAGAAGCATATTTCCCTAGTACATCCAGGCTCTGCATCTTATTTGAGGTCACTAATCACAGAATGGTTTGAGTTGGAAGAAACCTTCAAGATTATCTAGTTCCAACCTCCCTGCGATGGGCAGGGACACCTCTCTCCCACTAGCCCAGGTTGCTCACAGCCCCCTCCAGCCTGGCACTGAACACTTCCAGGGAGGGGCATCCACAGCCTCACCATCCTCATAGTAAAGAATTTCTTCCAAGCACATCTCACTCTCCTGTCCCTTCTTCGCCTGCCCACACAGCTTGCCTGAGTGATGCTAGCCCAAGTCTCTTTTCTTTTTCTGCCTTTACGTGGGGATCAACAATAAAGACTGTAAGTGCCAGAATATAAAAGCACTTGCTCTCAGATCTTTCTAAGATCATCTAAGCTATTGTAAGTAATGAAAAGCTATCTAAAAATTAGGTTTATAACTACTTTGCCCATCTGGGTAACAATTTACTGAGAAGAGTGTCAAAACCTCAATTTAATTATTTCCTGCTATGCTACATACTGAATTGGGAAAGAAGATGCACTGCAGAACTCTTGTTTTTATAACCCTCTTCTCTGAACATTTATAGCAATAAGAAATGCAGGTACTCCAAAAAAACCACAACTTATGGAAGTCAATCATGACAAACAACACCTGGAAAAACACACAACTTAACGACAGGCTTCTTGAAAATTTACACAAATAAATTAAAAAAAACCCCCACACTTAATTCTCTTCGGACCTTGTCCAGTGGATGCAGGTACTTGAAGAAGAACACAGAGAACGCAGAGACTTTTATCCCCTTTTTATATAGCACCATATAAGAAAATATGTGCTTACTCTGTTTAATAAATCAATTTCTTCCCTCAGCTTTCCAATTAGCTCCTCTTTGTCCTGTGTCATCTTCATTAATCTGGCATTTTCCTGTCTCTCCTTTGCAAGTTCCTAAAACCAGAATATGCAATAAAGTTTGAAATGTAATTTTTGTTTTTAAGAGACAGTTTTAAGCTGTTACCATTTAAAACAAAGAAGAAAACCCCCCACACATACCTATAATTGAAACCCACATCCTTAAGCTCTTACATTTCAAGGAGCTAAAGAATCATGTCTAAGAAAATATTTGACCCACAGTAAACCTGTGTGATATCTCCAATTCCAGAGATAACATTTTAATCAATAATTAACTGGGTTTTTTTTCTGGTTGGCTGTTTTGCTTTTGGGTTTGTTTTGGGCTTATACTATCATGAACAAGAAAATAAGACTCACAGGGGGCCTGAATGTGAAAAAAATTGAAAGTGTCGATTAGGAACTCAGTAAATCAGAGTTCACGATACTGAAAGCCAGCCCTTAAATTTTCGTCTATTTTCTGTGTTACTGGTAGTTGAATTATTTCAGAAGGAAGCTGATTTGGAAAAACAAATTACAGTGTACTTCAAAGTAGGCTTCCCCAAGTCTTAAAAAAAATCAATAAATTATAAAGTAGTGATTTCCACAAAATATGCTTTGTTTCCATCCTTTTCATAAAGGACCTATTCAAATTGTGTTTACTTAGTAACTTTCACCCATATGAACTCAAGAATATTCGGCAAATTAGCCACAAAAATCTACTCCTGAAGAAGACAGAGAAGCCAGTAATGCATACACAGATGACATTATTTAGCAAAATATTGGTTTCAGTGAAAAACTCAGCTTTAACATTCTTACTCTTAAAAAAAATTTCCCAAAATTGTATGAAGAATAACTGAAATCATGAAAAAATCTGGTTTATGTGCATTTTTTAAATGTTTAAAACTTTAAAAAAAATGGATAGCAATTAAATTTTCTATTTCAGTGTATTAAAAAAATTCCAAACCAAGCAGACCAAAAGCAGGCTTGCTCATTTTCTGAACAACCAGTGAGAGCCCTTCCTTTCCCCAAGTTATCTGCCCTACATTGGTGTGCCACGAGATATACGTATGAGAAAGACGCAGAGCAGTGTTGGCTCTCCAAGTGTATTATTTTCACTTCAACTATTTCTCACTTCAAGGAAAACTAAATTGCTGTGATTAGAAAGCTCACATTCTTCTCAGTCTGACTCTATACACACTTTTATAGACATAACCATCTGTACTTTAAGCTTTTAGCATCATTTCTAGATATTTTACTTGTAAATTTCCCCACGGAGTTTCAGAGGTACTTTTATTTCAGATGCATGCCATGCAGATGTTAGTTGGTACTTACCCTTTCAAGTTCTTCGATTCTCTTTTCCAAAGCGTTACTTGGTAAGGAACTGCCAGAAGAATTTGCATCCCTGCTGTATCTGCTGTAAGTTGTCCTGTCTGTTCGAGAATATCTATTTGGAGCATCGTCTTCTGGTGCATTAGCTGTGCTACAAAGGCAGAGAGCAAAGAAGACACCTATTTATACGTTTAACAAAACCTGTAATGATAGAAGTAGCAAGAATTGCTTTGCGAAGGACACAATAGGTCAGTCTAAGAAACTGCAGAGAATTTATTTGATGGCTCTTGAGTTGCTGAGAACTCACTCAGGGAGTCAAATACTTGGATAATGCAACTCTTGTCACATATGCAATCAATCTGAAACACATACTTATCCCATCTTGTTTTTAAAGATTTAAAAGCTTTATGAAACTAAGTGTGTTAACAAACAAGCTAAACAATTTTTTTTTTAAAAGGTAGAGCTTAAACCAAGCATCTTTTTGAGTAGATGAAAACATGAAGGACGAAAAACAAGTAAATGTCCAAAAGCTAAGAACCTTACACACATCAACTGACTCTTCAGTAACTTTGGATGCAGCCTATAAGGAACTAGAAAGCCAATCAGAATGAGAAAGTGATGCAGCCTAACATATTAGTTTTATGCCATTTCCCAATATTTTACTTCAGAACTTGGATACACAGCAGCTTGACATAGCTCAGCTGGTAGGCATTCATGTTGGTGGTTTGTTTTTTCATTTAGATCATGTGTCTATTCCTTAAAAATGTCTGCCTTGGAATCTTAAGCATTGCAAATGCACATAAGCTAGTTTTTAAAAAGGCTTATGGGTTCTCCATTATGATTGCTATGTATAAAAATAGTGCTGATTTAAAAACCTATGTAAGAAGTCAAGCATTTTCAAAGTCACAAATTTAACAGTGTTCTTCCCACAGCCATTTTCTTCCTAACAGCAATGTTATTTACCTTTGATGTTTAATCTAATGAATAATTAAGAGCAGCAGAATAGAGTGCCCTGAGACCAGGAAGATCTTTCCCTCCTCAATACACCAAACTCACACTTCTTAGACTCTGAAAACATACAGCTAAACAGTCAAAGACAAAAAAAACCCAAACAACCCTTGTTCATTCTTCACCAGGAGAACTCAAACGGAGTTACTCAAAAGGCATCTGGACATGCTTTGGAGCTCTAGGTGGCCTTGGCTCAAGCCAGGGATTTGGACAAGATCCCCTCCAGAGGTCCCTTCCAACCTCAACCAGTCTGTGAAATCACACTGAAATACGTATACAGTGGTTTTCTAGAGCACTTAAGAAAAGAATGAAAAGCACTACGAGTATCCCTACAACATATCCCTACAACATGGAAGAGCATATGATTTATGTGTTCATTTAATAGCTTTGCATTTCATAACTCTAGAAAACCCCTGCTGACAATGCGCAAATCTAGATGGATGCAGTGCAAAAGAAAAGCAGAAGCATCTGGCAAAGGGACGCCTTTTCATGGATAAAAATATTGTTTTGCTCCAGTAAGTGTAAAGTTTCCAAGGCACACTGACACAATTGTAAGGAATTCTGCAGCTTAATGTTATTACCATATTTAGCACTGTTTATTCTTCATCTAGAAGATTTTTTTTAAAAAACGTTTCTAGGACCGGATATGCATGTTGCAACACAACATAAGAGAAATACCTTAGCTTAACTCTATAAATTCTAGATTATTTAGCTTTCTGAAAGATGTGTTGTTTCATCTTGTTAATGTGTCAAGGACAAACCACACAAAAACAGCTCAATTTTTCATCACTCAGAACCGAACCCTTCTGCCAACATACTGGTGTATCTCAACTCAGCTCCAGTGAGCAATACTGGCAAGACGCTCCTACAGGGAAGTTAGCAGGACGGAAGGGTTTCAGTAATAATGAAAATTAAGACATTTTCTGTATTTCCCCTGAAACACATATTCTAAAGGAGAGCAGACCCTATTGAACACATTCCTTTTTAGTACAAGCAAGTACAAAGGATGTACCACAAAGACTTCTAGGAAATGGGATTTAAAAATACATTTAAGGAAGCATTAGTACGTAACCTAACACAAGGAAAGTGACAAATAAAAAGTTCATTGTTTTGGCTGTTATAACCAATGTTCAATAGATAGCAACAGCAAAAAAGGTACCATCCAAGACACAGTAGACATCTTTTGCACTAATGATAATCATCATCATCTGTCCAAACTGAAGTGCTTTAGTATGCTACACAGAAAAAAAATTGAGTTTATACCTTCTTTGGGGAAGGAGAGGAAGTGCTTGCATGTGACAGCAGAATCTGTTTAGTTTAAGACTGCAACTGAAACCTTGCTTCCTCCACCTCCTAATTGAATAAAGGCTTACAAATACTTGCAACTTTGAAGTTGCTGAAACCTCACAGAAGTTATGGAAGAAAAAAAAGCCTATTGTCAGTAGATGTACACTGGATAAAAGCGGTCATTCATACCAAATGACAATGATAGAGGTCTGGAAGTTGATAAGATTTAGAAAAACTGCTCAAGAATGCAGTTCAAAACGTATTACAACTTCTGCACACATGAATGTTTCAACACTTGCAGTTAAAACATCTAGCCACAGGCTACAGCTGCAGGAAATGCTGGGTTTAAATTATTTTTCAAGGAGAGCATCTGACATCATATTTGTAGTCATATGTACACTGGATCAGAGTGTCCACCTGGAGAGCAGCAAATGTGAAATCATCTCAATAGAAACATCCCTCAGTACTGCTTCAAAAGAGCATGTTTGACAAGATATTTAACAAAATTCAGCTTCTTCCATTAGCTTACTTTCAATTAGCTACCATCAAAACTTCATTTTAAGTATTTATTCCTGAACTAGGAATGTTTCTGCAATTTAAGAATTTGCTTTAGAAAGGTTTTTCTGGCTGTACTTAAATAAGAACCATATAACAAAATCATCGCACATCACATTTTGACTACTGTTACACAGAATCAAAAATTTTGTTTTGGAATAATGTTCTAGTAATTTTCTTTAATATTAAATAAAATCAGTTATTCACACAGGGGCAGGTTTAACAGCAGTGTTACAGAAAGGTTGAATATAACTTGCTCCTTCCAATGCCTCTCTGGTTCTTTCTCAATGTTTTCGTCAAGCACTCACTGTCCAAATTGCAATTTCATCCAACTGAAATCACCCAGTCAAAACTAGATTTCATCGATTTCAACCACAACACAATTTTTATTGCCAGAATCTTGAAACTATACTTGGTTTGAAAACTCCTAACTAATTATGTCACTGAAATCTAGTCAGTTGCCAACAGCTTCTTTGGAAGAACGAGCAAGAGACAGTATTTTTAAACAGGTCACCCTGAACTTCTTGGCTTAAGCCAAGCCCATGGCTTGCTGAGCTGGGCTAAGGAAAGGTCGTCTTGTCTTCTCTACAACTACACACTCCTAGCTGCCTCCACTTTTCCTGGCTCTGGCCTCCAGGTGACCGAGTAGGAAATCGTTCAAGGAGCTGACGTGACAATCCAGCAGCCCAGCAAGCGAACCATTGACTTCCAGCCCCAGAGGCTCCCTGAAGCATCACCCAGCCCAGTCGCGTGAGCACTGGCAAAAAGGACAGGAAGGAACTGCAGCCAGATCAACTTCAGGCCATCGAAAACTTATGTAAAATGAGCTCTCTGTGTTCCTGCCTTCTCATAACATCAGCATTGCCTGAAAAGAGGATACGAAAGTCAGGCAAAGCACCGTGAGTGGCCACTGTCTAAGTGTCCATATCCGGACAGTAGTGGTCCTAACGTAACAACCTGGATGAGACAGCGCTTCGAAAGTCAGCCCTCACCTCCTAACTCCCAAAACACAGGCAAGCAGGCAAGTCTGGATATAGCATTATGAAACAGTATTTTGTGGCTTTATTTTTTTTTTTTAATCAGTGGGACCAAGGTTAGTATGATGGAATGTAAATTGTTATAGTTTAAAACTCTGTAGTAATCTAAAAATATTGAGCAAGAGAATTTCAGCAGTGCTCTAGCATCTCCTTCAGAGCACCTCCAATGAGTGCTCTGAAGCATCCTGTTCTCCCTCGTTTATTTTTCAACTCCTGCATCAATGTTAAGATACAATGTAATATTTTAGAAGTAGTGGGCAAGTGTTGGGCTCCACATTAGCGGTGCCACACTACCCTAAGAGAGGAGGGGAAAAAGAACCAACTCTCTTGACATTTTGTCTGGAAGCCATAAAGCCATACCATATTGTGTTCATTTCCACTAATAAACAAACTTATAAGGGGAACACACCCCTGAACCACCAAGAGACTTTAATCTAACTCTTTCTGTAAACTGATCCAGCCTGATCTGTCTAATCCACCAACCATGCAAAAATCTTCTGAGTTATTTTAAATCCTGATTTGCAAGGTTTTCTTTTCAATTTAAGACAGCTGTAAAAAAGAAGCTAAAGTGGTTCAAAAGCTAATAGACAGTCTTAAAAATACGATGCTAAACCAAATTCTCTATGCTTATCAAAATAATTCCTTTTATTTATATA
>NW_009704867.1:0-1132 GCF_000703405.1 Apaloderma vittatum
GCTTTCCCCTGTCTTCTAAACCGAGACAAATAGTAACAGCACATCTGGGAAACACTGATGAGAAGCTGAGCTACTGCTGTCAGCCACAGGACCGAGCCTTCACTGCAACATCACACATGTTACTGCATCGTCTGAAGGTAGTACAGGAAGTCAGTAGTAGGCTTTGTCACACGCTACATAGTAATGATAACTAAGTGTTGTAGCTAAGAGCAGAGAAACAGACACAGAATCATACAATGGCTTGAGTTAGAAGGGACTTTAAAGATCATCTAGTTTCAACTCCCTGGCATGGGCAGGGACACCTACCACTAGACCAGGTTACTCAAAGCCCCATCCAACCTGGTATCATACAGAATCTTCCTGGGAAGACTTTCCCTTTTTTTTTTTTTTTTAAATTCTAAGTTGAAACACATATATCTCCTTACTGCAGATGCAATATCCTATAAATCTCTTAATCTTTGTCTTACTGATGACACAGTTGCTCAAACAGATAAGGTACCTGACACAAATGCATTTCTTCAAGCTTTGCTGCCTGTTCATTGAGCAAGAATTTGCAGAACAGGAGTTCCAGAGGTCATCCATACTCTGGTCTCCCTAAGCGCCCTCTGGTACTTAAGTAACAGGAGTGTTCTTGCAGCAAATATAAAAGATGTAGGATTTCTCAAAATCCATGCAAAAGACACTTAAAACCAAAAAACAAGCACCTTCAAATGCCTGCCTCCTACGTATAGTCACTAAACTTAATAAGCCAGAACAGTTTTGCTTCAGCTAATTTTGGCAAGAAGAAGTATCAGGGAAATTCAAAGACAAGAGGAAGAAACACGAAGAAACCAGCAACACAAGGCCTTCCTTCTGGGAATAAAAACCAAACAACCATCAGTTTGAAACGCATAAAATGCACAGGTCCCCTGAACCAAGGCATATGGAAAGAAGTGCTCCGTCGGATAATGAAATTGCACAGTTACCAGTAACTGAAAAGCTACTAAATCCCAGCCCGGCTAATTCCTAGCTTTTAACTCGTGTTTGGAAGGGGCTGAGCAGAGCTGCCGCACGCCGAAGGAGAAAGAAGCAGCGTCGCGAAAACCGGGCTCTCCCCAGACATGGCGCCCTCCCTCCGTCTCCTCAACTCAAA
>NW_009704868.1:0-404 GCF_000703405.1 Apaloderma vittatum
TCACTCTAATATTTACTGTTTCCCTTTTAAGATTTTCGAAGACACTCTTCATCTTCAAGAAGAAGCAACACCAAAACCATTCTGAAAGATGTCGAGCCTGTACTTAACAGCTTCCAAAGTCAGCAAACATACAGGCACTATCACTCTGGTGTTTAGCTGTCTTTGCAATCAGAAACGTTTTCCTCAATTTAGGGGACTACACTGTAGGATCCCATATGTGTTGTGAGTGTTTAAACTGCTCTTACCATTGATTGTATTAGTCAACACAGTCAATGAATAATAGAAAGCAATTCATGTCATAGAATTATAGAATCATAGAATGGCCTCGGCTGGAAGGGACCTTAGAGATCATCTAGTCCAACCTCCCTGTCATGGGCAGGGGTGCCTCTCAACTAGATCCGGCG
>NW_009704868.1:953-1291 GCF_000703405.1 Apaloderma vittatum
GTTCTATTGTATAAGACTATTCTAGAGTTTTGGAGAACAGTGTTCTCATTTTAGTAAAAATCTTTCATATATTTAATAACACTTATCATGGCTCCCCTCACCTTCCTTCCCAGAAACAGTGAACAAAGAGTAATAAGATGGTTACTTTCATCTTCTTTTTCCAAACTCACAAAGACTCTTGCTGGGCTTCATGGAGTTTTTTCCTACCAGAGCTCATCTCTCTATTGCAACTGAGATCTTATTGGTGCTGGAAAGAGTCTAAACATTATTTTACTTGCCGTATATATGGAAATCTACTTTACACATCCCTGTAATATGACTGATTTTTGTTAATATCA
>NW_009704869.1:0-4710 GCF_000703405.1 Apaloderma vittatum
CCAGTGTCTGATGCAAGCCCAAGTTTTCTTCTTTCGCTTGAGCGAGTTTTTCTAGGGAGAAAGCAAAAAAAACCACCATGTAACCACGTAACTCGGCGGCTTTTCTCCATCAGTCAAACCCAGCGTTACTTACCTTACGATAAAATTATAATCGCAGCCCTAAAACGGGGCTAAATTTGGGGGGAATTGCTCTAATTGGGCGTGTAATGGGACGGGCTTAACGGGACGCGTCCTTCAGAGCTGTCACCGTCCAGAGGATTTCTCCCCCGGCATCGCAAGCCCGCAGCGAATGCGCTCAGATGTGAGGAGCTGAGCTTATTTTCAGCGTCACAATTAGCCTATTTTAGGTGAATAATAAGGAAATACACCCCAAAAATGATGAAAGGTAGAGGTATCTTGTTTTTATTGAGCTCAGTTCTTACAGAGGAGGCGGAAGGGTCCCTGGTGGAAGCTGCGCGGGAGCGACAGGTGTTACAGGCAAGAAAAGCTTAAGAAACGGAGCGAGTGAGAGCGGCCCCCGCCCCCCCGGAGGCGCGGATCACAAAGAGGTCATGTCATTGAGGGCATGGTCAAGCTCCTCGCTGATCGCTTTGTACTTCAGCTTCTGAGCGTAGAGCTCGTCTAGCGGTGGCGAGGGCAGAAGGCACGTTTCAGCGAGAAATGCAGAAAAACAAGTCCAGAGAAGAGGAGCACAGGAGGAGGCCCGAAGAACAGTCAGAGGGCAGCAGCCAAAGCAGTTGGGGAGGAAACAAAGAAGAAAACAGATGCACCATTGAGTACTGATATGAAAGCGAAAAAGTCCACACAGCTGCCCGGTCAGAAGCTTCAGTGACGTTTCTTTTTTTTTGCCTTAATCCCACAAAATTATTTTTCAGTAATCGGATGAAGCAGGGCTGTGATCTTGTTATTAATAGGAAGAGCCCCTGAGCCCACGTGTCTGCGTTGGCCAAAGTCAGGTTATTGTCACCAACTGTTTGAAACAGAACCTCGCTCAGGAAAAGCTCCTCCAGCCAGGAGGTTCTGCGGGACAGATGTGCCCAGCGGACACGTCACACCGAGGTGGCAACAGGCCCAACGAGCGCTTCTGTCCCTCCCCGATAAAATTGAATACCCCAAAACTCCTACAATTTGGTTTTCTGATTTGAAACCGACCACTTTTAAATGAAACTCAAGGAATTTCGTACCTTCCAGGTCATCAATAGACTTTTCCAGTTTGGCAACTGTTCTCTCCGCAAATTCGGCACGAGTTTCAGCCTAAAAAACAGCATTAAATATTGTGATCGGATGCTGTTAAAGTGATCCCAAAATACAGAGTGAGGATGGACAAACTTACTTCTTTAAGCTTGTCGGAGAGAATCTTGATTTCTTCTTCGTATTTATCTTCTTTTTCCGAGTACTGTGAAAACAATAAACACTCTTTAAGGGAAACTGTAGGAACAATAATAAATGTTTATGAAACCGTGACCTATTTATTTATAACCACTTTTCCTTCTACAACAGCTGCACAGACCATTTCCGTACCTTTCTCCTCTGCACCAGGACATTTCAAACTCTGGTTCATAAACCATCATTTTCAGACTGGGCACGTCCAAGTTCTAAGGGATTTACCTTCTTGTGCAGCGCTAAATCAGCTGAACCGTTTAAGGAAATCAGGAGTTTTACCCATTTCCTTTATTAAGAAGGTAAAAACCACAAAAAGAGCAAGATCCGAAAACGGCAAGCGGCATTGTGGGGCGGGAAGCGGAGATTTTGGTCCTGGCTCGGGGCAGCGCGGCAGATCGGTACCAGATCCCCGACTTGGGTTTGGGCAGAACGGATCGAGCGTCACCAACAGTCTCTCCTGAACGGGCCCCCAGCCAACCCCCTTCACTTTCTTTGTCCTTCTGGATTATTTCTCTGCATTTTATTTCCAAGGTTTGACTTTGCCCCTAGTTTAGTGAAAGAACCAACCTTTTCAGATTGAGCTTCCAAAGACTTCAGGTTGTTGGTGACATTCTTTAACTCCTCTTCAAGGTCACTGCATTTACTATAGGGAAAAAAAAAAGAAGAAAGTACAAATTACAACTGTCGCTGATATGACTCAATTTAATTTTCAAGAAGTCTAAAAATAAAAGGGACGAAGTAATTGTAATTATGAAGTCTGAAGGGAGAAAATTGGGTATAGAGGGTAGAAAAAAAGCTTTTCTACATATCTCTACATGCCTGCCTACCAGCAGTAGATTTTCCTAATGAGAGAGAGCTTTGACCTTTCCCGTATTCTGAACTGTTTCACGTATACGGAGTTACTCACACTTCAGACACCTCTGCGCGCTCCTCGGCTCTTTCCAGTTCACCCTCCAAAATAACCAGTTTGCGGGCAACCTGTGAAGAGACAACAGCTGCATCCAGCCAGCTCGTAATCTCTTACGCGTTTCAAAGCGCGACGCCTGGGCCTTCCTTCTGAATGATGAGACAAAATACACACGCACAGACACACAGGCTTTTTCCCCAAGTAAGTTGTATTTTGCAGTGTTCTTAACTTTAAACCCAAAGTGAAACCATCAGGCGGTGGAAAGCTACAAGAAGTGACTAAACTGGAAAGTAATAAAGCTGTTCCCAGTTCTCCCGTATGTTGAATCACTTCCTCATCCCTCTTACCTCTTCGTATTTGCGGTCAGCTTCTTCAGCGATATGCTTGGCCTCCTTCAGTTGCATTTCCTGAATTTCCATTTTCTCTTCATCTTTCATTGCTCTGTTCTCAATAACCTTCATTCCTCTGTGGAAGTCAGAGCAAGTATATTTAATGTAGAAGCATTTCAGCGCTTTGAAAGGTCCTAAACTGGAATTGCTGCACTTGTAACCAAAAAGTGCCCGGTTATGACCATACTACCAGGTTCTTCAGGGCTAATTACTCACTCAAGCTTCTAAAAAAGTCCCGAATCTCTGACCCGCAATCCGCATTAGCGCACGCAGATGACGATACAGGAATATTTGTCATATCTATTCTTTTTTTTTTACCAAAAAGAAAGAAAGGAAATGTACCTCTCGCTCTCATCCGCCGCTTTCTCAGCTTCCTCCAGTTTCTGCAGGGCTGTGGCCAGCCGTTCCTGGGCACGATCCAACTCCTCTTCCACCAGCTGGATACGTCGGTTCAGAGCCGCCACCTCACCTTCAGCCTGCGTGAAATACAAGCAGCCCGAGTTGATGCAAATTCTCTCAACTAATCGGTTTTCCTTAAAACTGCCCCTCTCAGTACAGGCAGGAAGCTCCAGGAACCCTTCCTTCTCTGCTTTTTGTTTGTTTTAAGCTGTGGCATCTCAGGAATTTCAAGGTACGGAGTATGTGCTTCTCCTTTCTTTTTTAAGGGTACTTATCATTCCTGCCATACAACAAAGGATTAGACACGCCAACGGAAAACTATTTTCATATCCCTTCACTGGGCAGGACCTGCCCATTAAGATTGAAAAGTTACGAACTGTTTCCATAACAGCTCATTCCAAAAAGCTTCATAGCTGATTCCTCTGCTTTTGGTTTCAGCACAGATTGCAGCAACATCCTGCCACAGCACGCAGCTGAAGCTAAAGCCATTTCATTACCCATCATGGGCTCCCGAGCCTGCAAACGCTATAGAATTGTTATGAGGTCAGCTGGGCAGATCGACTTGGCCTCAGTGTGGGAGAGTCAGTGTTCCTTGGAACAGAAATAGGGCAAAATTAGGTATGTTCTTCAAATAAGTTCACTCTCCTTTTTTTTTTTTCATTGCTTCCTGTGGTACTTAAGAAATGAGCCAGAAAGCATTTCTTAATAATGAGGTCTGTTTGTATGTTATTGAGTAAACTGCCCAGTAATTGGAAACACTATTTGTGTTTAAAAAAGACACTAGATAATAAATGGAGAGGGGAGAAACGCTCGCAAGCACAAAACATGAACAAGCTGGTGTCCACAAACACACGGTGTTTACTAAGACACGGCTGCTTTTATGCTTCTTACATTGAACACTTTGGAAAAAAAAATGCTTGTTTTGCTGCAGCTTCGCAAATTTGGTTCCTGACTGCTCCTCCTAAGCTGGAGGAAGTGGTTTCCATCCAGAGCCATTCCATCTTGGAAAGGATTTCAGTGACTGATCCAAATGGAAGCTGACCCAGGATTCCTCTAGCCATACATTACCCAGCATTTCGGCTGTTTTCTGCCTACTGCTATGTGTTTAACTTTCTCGATTTACACACAAGGAGTCCATCACGTACAGAACTGGCCTCTGTTAGGCGGCAGTCTGCAACTCCTTCCGCTAGACAGGGCGCTTTTTAAGTCATATTTTAATTAAGCAAGATTCCAAAGCTATGGAGACGGGGCCACTGGGAAGCTGGAGTCAGTCTGGCTCCACCTCTCCCAGCAGCAGCCCGCAGTCCTTATACGGTAAAACTAACTCGCTGACATGCGATAAAATAGCAGGAAGATGCCGGGAAGGCTAATCACACACAAATCTAAGTGAAACCAGCTGTCCGGCCCCGGGAGAGCCGCGCACTGGTGGAGAGTTCTCATTTCCCTGTGAGAACCGGGAGGGAAAGTTATTTTCCAGCAGTTCGGACATTTCCCAGCTGTGCTGCAGCCAGCGGTGGCGCCGAGAGGCGGGAACTCCCCGCCCGATGTCGCGCAGCGCTTTTTTCCTAATTAAACAGCCATTTCCTACTAAACTCGCAACCGCTCGGTGCTCGCAACGCCTTTCCCGACGGG
>NW_009704870.1:0-268 GCF_000703405.1 Apaloderma vittatum
TTCCCTATTTTTTCTTTTTGCCCATTTTTTTCCTACTTTCCCCCTATATTTTTCCCTATTTTTTCCTTTTTTCCCTCCCTCATTTTTTCCCCCACATTTTTCCTCTCATTTTTTTTCCCTTTTTCCTCATTTTTTCCTATTCCCTCTATTTTTTTCCCTACTTTTCCCCTATTTTTACGTTTTTCCTTTTTTCCCTTACTTTTTCCTCTATTTTTTCCCTACTTTTTTGGCTATTTTCCCTAATTTTTTCCTAATTTTTCCCTATATC
>NW_009704870.1:491-918 GCF_000703405.1 Apaloderma vittatum
TCCCTACATTTGCCCCTATTTTTCCCTAGTTTTTCCCTAATTTTTTTCCCTATTTTTTCCTAATTTTCCCCTAACTTTTCCTTATTTCTCCCTAACGTTTTTTCCTACATTTTCCCCTATTTTTCCCTATTTTTTTCCCTATTTTCCCCTACATTTTTCCATAACTTTTTCCTACTTTTTTCTATTTTTTCCCCAATTCTCTCCTACTTTTTTCCCCATTTTTCCGCAATTTTTCCCTATCTTTTTCCTAATTTTTTTTCTACTTTTTCCCCGGTTTTCCCTAATTTTTTTTCCTATTTTTTCCCCTTTTGTTTCTATTATTCCACTAATTTTTCTATAACTTTTCCTTAATTTTTTCCCTATTTCTGCCCTAATTTCCTCCTTTTTTCCTCCTTTCTTCCTGACCTTTTTCCCTATTTTTCTCCGT
>NW_009704871.1:0-1431 GCF_000703405.1 Apaloderma vittatum
AATCGCCTTAAAAGCGCGGCAGAAAATTACCGCGGGCAACCGCCACGAGGCGGGTTTTGTTTTCCTCGTTCTCGCGGTAAACTCTTGTAATCTGCGGTCATTAGCATAATCTTCAAAGATCTTTAGGGGGGATAATCTTTAAAACGCCTAGGGTGCTCGCTTGTGAGGCTCCTAAACAGGATATCATTAGACGACCGTCAATACCCTTTGAGGTGTCTTTCTTCGGATTCGAGGGGTTCCTCTCCGCCTTCTGCTGCGGCGGACAATAATGTAATCTCCGCCTTGATCGGGGTCAGCAGAGCACTGCGGCTCTGAGTACTCAAATCTGCTCTCTCGCGGGCTTTGAATTTACGAGGGGCAAAGGCGTATATTTTCCCCCGAAGTTTACTTTTCACCGAGGGTAATTACCTCACTTGCATTTGAACTCTTCGGGGGACTGGAATGAGTTTCCTATCATTTGATTCCCCTGCCTGAAATCTATAGCTCTTTTGTGTGAACCTTCAGAGCTCTGGAAATGAACAACCCAACCCGCGGTTTGCAGAAATGTTCATTGCAGCGAAGGGCGTGTTCGGAGAATACAAACAGCACCCACAGATAGTTGCCAAGGGCACCTAATACATCTTTGCATTACACCTTGAACCAGTCTGCCCATATCTCCGAGGTTTTATTGCACGGATCATAAATGATTGTAAAGTCTGCAAATCTTTCATGAAGCCCTGGCAATTAATAGTTTAGTCAGGGAACCTCTAAAGAAAACAGTCACTAATGCAGCCCCTGAAATCGGTTCATAGCCGCGTGGTGCCGGCGTAATCTCACAATTCAGAGTTTTAAGAGCTTTACAGCTTTTTTTTTTTTTTCTACTGGACAATGCACTTTCTCTCTCACTCTGTTTTTCGAGGCAAGAAAACATGGAAACATTAGTTAATACCAGAATGACAGGTGCTCTCTGAGCAGAGCGAGGGGGAAAGGGCTCCGCAGAAGTCAGCTTGAACGCTCGATACCAGAACCTGTAAAATTAGACCCCGTTTCCCATTTATGGTTTCAGGTAACCACATAAAACTAGCTGTTTCTTTAAACCGGTTTGGTCCTGATCGTTTCCTGTATTGCGCTTTTAAAGCCAGGAGCACCCCGTGACACTAAGTGACTATAGTTCCTGGCAGCCGTTGAGATGTTTTTTGAAGGCACGTTGGGGTCCTTTATCAATTATTCGTGGTAACAAAGAAAAGGAGCTTGTCTGAAGATGGGAAAGTTTTTCAAGGGAAGCTCCTGCGAGAAGTGCCCAGATCCCCATAAATGATTTACAAGGGATGGATCAGTAACAGGGAAAAAGCAGCCCAGGGGAGGGAGAGAGGGCACACAAACAGTTGCTTCACCCTCGAGGTTAATGATATCGGAATGAAGCGAGCGAAGACCGGGCGGGTTGCCGCGACG
>NW_009704872.1:0-283 GCF_000703405.1 Apaloderma vittatum
CGCTTCTGCCGCTGTGGTTTTCGCTTGCGAAGGCAGCGGTAAAAATAGCCGTGGCCGCCGAGCAGGTTTTATTTACGGCGAGATGGAACACGCTCTTCTGGGGGGGGCGCAGGGACAGCGAGCGCCGCACCCGCACCGGCTCACAAACAGCTCGGTTTTGGTGTTTCTAACTGCCTTGCGTCCCCAGTGGGACACCCCCGGCCTTCCCTCCACCCACTCTGCGCAGCCCAATCAAAAATACCGCAGGGAAGCAGTTACTCCATCAGTGGCTTTGGGACCCCCT
>NW_009704872.1:294-21294 GCF_000703405.1 Apaloderma vittatum
CGCTCCCAGAGGAGAGGCTGCGCTCCCAGCCGGTTGTTTCAAGTAGTTAAGTCTCTGGGCTGAGGGTTACTGTGAAAGTCAGGGTGTTCTGGCTGTACGAGGTGACCGCAGTGTAGGGACAGCTACACGCTGCTGCTGCCTGATTTCCCACTGAGGAACAGACTGTGCAGACCCCAGTACGAGCATGCTACACATCCAGCCTCCAGGGACAAACTGGCATGGCATTTTAGGCTTGTAAAATGAAATTGCTGTAGAGCAGTCCTGATCTAAGTGTAAAAAAATAAATAAGAGGCCAGAAAACATGAGTCTGAGAAATCCAGTTGAATGTCAGTGGATCTTACCTTTTCCTACAGAATCTAATGTGGTTTCTGCAGCACTTGGACAATGCTGAACTTACTATCCGAAAATTATGGCATGGCGTGATTGTTTTAGCCAGGGGGATAGTCTTGAGTATCAGCTTTTGAACAACTGAGGTTACTACAAGCATCTTTCCAAAGAATCAGATGAGAGTAGCCTAGAAGGACAGATTAAAAACAAGTTTTTAACTTCTGCAGTCCTTGAAAGAATCCTTCCCTTCCCCCCAAAATACCTCACCCTTTGCTGGTTAATGCCTTGGCTTTAATCCAACAGTTCTTTGTCAACAATGCAAAACAGGTCTCAGCCCTAAAAAAAGGCAACTTTATGAGCATGAGCTTCTTGCAGAGTCCTTAGAAACCGGGACTGTTGGTGGTGTGAGTGCTTCGTTATCATGAAAATATCAAACACTTGACCAGTTGTGCAGTTCTGTTCCTGCTGCACAAGAAAGACAAGGTGATAAGCCACAGTTACTCGATTCCCACCTTTTCAGGTCTTGCCTCTTGCATTTTAATTTGTACTGAGCCACAGTCTCGTGCACTTCAACATACACGTGTATACACACACACACACTCCTTTTGGGCTTGTAAAAATGCAGGGATATTTTGATGTTTTCTCTCTTCTGGCCAAGGAAATTAGCAAACAGTTATCATAACCTTCCTGTTACCAAAGTTACAGTACTATTATACTAGAATTGTATCTTACAATGAAAAAGTTTTTAAGTAAAATAAACCTAATGTGAAAATGAGAATGCCATCCAAATCTGAAATTAATTTGGTTTGCATGTGTTAAAAACCACAAGAATGGTGTGAATGTGGACATCCTACTTACTCCTCTAGTTAAAAAAAAATAAATCAGAAATAAAGAATTAAATACCATTTTCCCCTTCATCTAACTTCTGAAAGAACTCGGTTCTGAATAAAGTCACATAACAACCCTGTAACTGGATGAGGAAAAAAAAAAGTATATTCTTAGAATTAGTTCATAAAACCGAAGCCTCCTGCTGAGGAAACTAAAAATGAGCCAATTTCAAAAAAATTAAGGTTAAGTGCAAAAGTGCATGGGGAGCAATCCACATTGCATCTTTAGGAGCTGAAACATGAATTAAGTTATCCTTCCCTCTGCAGCACAAGAGGCTAACTACTTACCAACATTGTTTCTTCTCCTGAAAAGGCTTCTTCCAAGGCTTTAACTTGTTTTTGAGTTTACAGGTCAAATAGTTTCAGTAGTAGAAAGGTAAACAAACGGCTCACATACAAAAACCTCCAAGTCCTTTATTAATGTTTTCAGGATGTGTGTGGTACATACAATTAACATTACACCAGCTATGGGAAGTCCTCTGTTGCAAGAGGTGCTTCAAAACAAGTATCCCAGAGCACCAACATAGACGCGCACACAGACACTACAAAACCACTTTGAAATGATTTCCCCCCACTTTTTTTTTTTAATTTTTTCCTTTAAAATGATAGCTAGGACTTCTGAGCCATTGGAGATTCTGGATGTGGGAGATCTCCTAGTGCAGTGGCACTGGTTTAAAAAGGCTACTTCGGACACTGGAAAGTCAGAATAACAAGAACTGAATGGGGTAACTGAAAGCGGTGTCATTTTCAGTGCTTTCAAGCATGACTGCTGCCTGGGTCAACACCTGTACGTCAGCCTCCTGGCATCCCCTGCAGAGCCTCCCGTGTTCCAGGTGTATACACACCCCGTGTAGATTTACCCCTCAGCTGCAGAACAGAACACTGTCCAACCACGCATTGCACCACTAGTTCCAATTAGTAGGCACTGACACATCAGGAGGGTTAAACGAATAGGACTGGAAAGACTTTAAAAAGGGCTGAGCCTGAGAGAAATCTTTGTTCATTATGACAGATCAGTGACAATCCCTTCAGGTCACCAGGCTTCACACGTCCATCTGTTCCCTAAACTCATCCTTTTATTCAGATGCTCTGCTTAAAAATAAACCCAAACTACAAAAAGGTTCAACTCCATTCTGTACATGTTCTCCATTTCCAGAGTCATTATTCTGGCTTTAGACCTTCTCTTTCCGCTTTAATTTGGACACTTTCTTGACAGTTCCATTCTTGTTTAGAAGCTTCAAAACACGATCCTTGTGATCCAAGACCTTTAGCATGGAGTCTCGAGCCTCATTGATTTGATCCATTACAAGTTTACACCTCTGCATGTTCCCCTGAAACGAAACACCATTGTCATTCACCGCACACCGTCTAGTCTAAGCCATCAGTGTACTTTTTCCTAACGCCCTCCTAACTAATAACACTGGAAACACAGGAGATACGACTGTGTGGGGTTTTTTTTAAGCCAGCTTTAGCTCTTGCTAACTACAGCAACATGTTTTGCAATTAAGGGGAAAGCAGTTCTGCTGGGTTGAGAGCCCCAGGAACGCACCTGTATCAGTTCATTGATTCGATGCAGGTCGTCGTCGGTCGCTGCCTTCTTCTTCGGAATGAGTCCCTCCTGCAGGGCGGTCAGCCTCTCGTACACATCGTGCTCCAGGTTTGTCTAAAAGACATGAGCACTTCCTGAGAAGGTTCACTGCTAGGCCAGAAAACGTTCGCCCACACGAAGAAAGCTACACAGAGAAGACAACAATCCGTTCCCCTCTCAGCTGCTCATGTTAGTAATTCAGAAGATGGAGCCTCTTGACGGAGAGTGTGGCACTATCATTCTTACTAAAGTCCTATTTACAGGATGGCTCCACTTCTGAACAAACATGGATCCTAACCAGAACTGTTTCCCCTGTTTCTCACAATACTATTCCAGGAATGCAGAGGTTTTGGGGAGTTTGGTGCTAGAATGCAGAGCACCTACCTCACCCCCAACCTGAAACAGAAGCATCCAGGAATGTGGATCAGTGCTGCCTCCTCAGATCAGCCGCACCATCCCAAACAGACGCTTCTTCAGACCTGTGCATCAGCAGGAGGGAGTTGCCAATTTTGATCATCTGTACAAAATACATCAGCTCTTATGTCTGGATCAAAATCAACACTCTTAAGTTTCCAAGCCACTTAAGCCACATTCCTGAGAAAGGGGAAAGCATGTCCCACTCCCGTTGGGCGCTACACACCAGCTCCTCTACAGTATCCCAGTGTCAGAGGACCACGTACTGAGTCTGTAAAAACATCCTCCTGTCTCACGCAACTCCGTGTTCCCCCACGTCACAGGAAGCTGGCAAGCTCCTGTCACCTACCAGCTGTAGTAGCTGTGCCGCGCAGAGATGGACCTTCCATCCTTGTGCGCGACAGGATACACCCTTCTGATTGGCAATCTCCTGCAGCATGGCCTTCTTCTCTTCTGTCACCAGGAAACACAAAAGATGTGTTACTCAAATTTCACGATTTCGCCAGGCATCTCTTCTCAAACAAAAGCATGAACTCAAATACTGTTCTCAGTACATCCTAATAAACAAGAATGAGCAATATTTTGATTGAGACAGGAAAGCAGGTAACCATCTGCCACCTATCTGCCTGCTGCTCTTGCTTAGCAACAGGTTACCTGGATTTGTAGAAAAATCATATTATATCCCATTACTTCCCCATTTAAACAATGCAGTGCTCAGCATTTCAAATACCCTGCATGGAAAAGTAAAGGGTCCATCCTTTACCACTGAAATACATATCTACTCCCTCCTCGATACTTTTACACGGTGGTGAAAATCTGATCTGCTTAAAAATTTCTAAGGTATTGGCTGAAAAGCACACCCCACCCTCATCTGATCTTTATTTTTCTCAACATTACAAAAAAATATAATCTTTAAAAGCCTATTTGTTCGTCGACAAGACCAGCTATGCTAATTCTAGAAAGTTTTTGATTAAACTGGCAAGTTTGTTAGATTGTAAGAAAATCAGAAAACTGTATCACTACAGCACGTCACTGCTTTAAGAATTACTTTCTTTAGTAAATTTCTGTCCCTGTACAGAAATAAATTTCTCAATAACCATACCATTTTCTCTTTTACAAAATTATAACTAATTCTTTGTAGTGTCCTTCCTCTCTTTCCTCCTTTATCTTGAGAAGGGAAGAGATTTAAGCAATATCTAGCTAATCAAAGTCATTAGCTGACTTGACCAAGCCTTGTTTTCCAACTTGCAATCAAAGCCTTTTTGTGGGGCTGTTTATCCAACACCAGCTAGCTAAGGATGCTCCAAGACACGCTGAATGGGTAACACTGAAGCAGTTCAGTCCAGATAAATGAAACTGTCAAACTTCAAGAAGGGGACTGACCTTTTACCCGGACATCGCTGTATCTCTGGAAGTGGTGGTAAGCAGCTTTCCAAGGATTGCGATAATGACGGAGCAATGTGATAGGTGGCCTTGGACGCACAGGGACATACCTTACACCTTCCTCATCTAGAAAAGGATCCAGGGAGAACGGCATTACTATCACTAAGTAGGTGAAAGTAGGAGATTGGTGTGACACGGTGACTCCAGCAGAAGATAGTAACCACAGCCTCATACAACACGATGCCCTATGTGCTGAGAAAGGTCATTTTCCCTGAACTTCGCTACACAGAACGTGTTGAGGAACAGATAACTTGGATTCTGTATTATTAATGTTCAGGAAGCAGGAGAATGACAGAGCACCTTCTCCGGGAAACAAACAGAAGAGAAAATACAGACACTTGAACAGAGAAAAAACCATCAGAGATGACATTACCTATATACTCCTTAGGAGGAGACTTTCGCTTTTCTGCTTTCACCAGCAAGCTTTTGGCAGTGGATTTCTCATCATCAGTGCTATTGGTTTCCATCATGTCCCCTTCCTCTGTGGAGATGACATGCTGCTGCTTACGGGGTTTCTTCCTCGGGGAGGCACCAGGTGGCAAATCACTTGGAGGCATTGAAAGGTTATTTGTCAGCAACGCCAAAGACGGAGACACGGTACTTGTAGTCAAAGGAGGGACTGCTGAGAGAAAGGAAAGAGGAAAAGAACCCAAACCATCAGCAGTGTAAAGGTAACACATTAACACCGTTTGGACACTGCCTCCAGCAGTAATTCCTATTTCAGCACACTGCGAGGAATATGAAGCGTACAAGATCCACAGGTACAGAGCTGAAGTGCAGGTATTAAGCCAGCAGCAACTGCCAGGACAAATCTGTGCACTAAGATCTTTAGTGTCTCACATACAAAAGCATAAAGAAGAGACCACTGTCCCTCAGTTCCCTCATATTTGAAGCTTATATTAGTTTGATGCTACAAAAAGGAATCTAAGCTAACATCTGTCTCGTGCTACCTTAAAAAAAGGTATCTTTGTATGTTTGTCAGCATGGATTATAGTCAACAGCAAGCAAGTCCCTTTCCTCTCCTAGTGTATGCAGGCAGTCAGAGGCAATCAAATTGGGACTGCAGTACTTGCAAGAGTCTACTTGTACTGCCAAGTCAGCAGCACCCCAGCAGTAGGTTACGGCACTCATCCACACACCTCTGAAGTGGGCACCAGAGCAGTGGGGAGCTTGAGGGAACTCACCTTGTTGTTCCAAGGGAAAAGCTCAATCAGCCATGACTAAGGCCACAGAAAAAAAATTCTGGGATGAGATCTGACAATTTGGCATACTCGTGATCGCCAGTAAGAGCCAAAAGAACCCTGAAAAGCTTAATGATATTTGTCTTTGCTCCAGAAATAACGGTAGCAAGCACCTTTGTCCATCACAGGACAACACAAACCTTTACAGAGTGAAAAAAACTACAACAAAACCAGAACTCAGATACTCATGAATGTGGGATGCATTCATATCATTTTGCCACTGTATAGTGCCTGACTTGAGACCCATAAAGATCTGAATTTTACTGATTGTGCCACCTGATAGCAACTACGCCTAAGCTGGACAAGTAAGGCAATACACTAAGTATTTTAAAAAGTTTTAGGGAAAAATATCCATGAATCACAGGAGAGCCCTATGAAGTTGTTCACATACAAGAAAAGCCCTTGGACCTGAACAGTAGGACTCATGAGAAAACTGAAATTAACTGATCCACAACGTATTGGTACTGTTGCTGAGTATGGGTGTTTTAAGCAAGCCACTCAGACGGGCTCTTTGGAATTGAATCATTCAAACATGAACAAAGCAGTCACAGTAACAAGTGATTTCACTGAAGATTAGGCAGAAGGCAAAGAACTTTATGAGTAACAAGGCATAGAGGGAACCCTTTGACTAGTGTTCTGTGCCACCATGAAAGAGATGTCTCATTTTCAGGTTGAATGTGTTGAAATCCTAATTTCTCTGCTGCCTCAACAACAAAAGAAGCAACCTGATGATTAGCAACCACCTACCAGATACTGGCCGCATTATATCCATAGGCTCCACTTCCTCTTTGATTTTTATCTCTGGTACCGCAGGACCCAGCACTGCTGAGAGGGCACCGCTCATCGTTGATGGTGGAGCAGGTGCTGCCACAATTGCAGTAGAAGTTGGTGGAGCAGCCGGGACAGCTCCTGGAATGGTGGAGAGCGCTGCTGCGGGCTGCGACGTGGGGCTGGCTGCTGCGATGATTGTTGGAATGGCGGAGGGGGGCTGCTGGGAGGTCGGAGGGACCGCAATGGTGGGCTGCTCGCTGCCTTGATTAGACACGGCCTCCATGGACACAGTGACAGGAGTGGCCATGGACACGTGAATTTCAGGTTTTGGCTTGGCTCTGTAACATTAGAAGAAAGCAAAACAAGCTGAAGTTAACTGCATCTCAGTCATGACCACCCAGCACAAAGTGAACGAGCCCGGCTGGATTCAGACTATCCAGTTTTTCCTGTACCCGCAAGGAACACCTGGCTCAGTAATGTGTTTAACATCAGAACAAGGTGTCATCTCAGCAGCATTTCCTCCTCCGCTCCCTTTCTCATCCTTTGTGTTTATTACAGATGCTATTTTCTTCCACTGACTGTAACTAGCAAGTCTCATGACTAATTCCAGGTAACTTTGAAACACTCGTAAAAGGACCAAGGCCGTTTCACAATGCAGACAAAAGGAACTTTTACCCAAAGCTGCACTACGCCCCATCCTCTGTTTGCAAGAGCTCCCACGGTGGCTAACAGTTATAAACCAATAAATTGTAAAGCCACCAAACTCAACGGAAGCAGGGTAGAAGCTCCATTTACCTTTCCTCGGCATTGATTTCCAAGCACTACAGAAAAAAGTTTCGAGGCCTATCCTTTAAAATAGCAGAGGGTTTTGTTTGTTTCTATGAAAGCCCATAACCACGTCTTTTTTAAAACGCTACTGCCTCAGCTTCCCGGCAGCAGAACTAGTCAAGTCTGTTCAAAGTCATCACACTGACAAATTCAAAATAGATGAAGTTTCCCAAAAGAAAGGAAAAATGCTCCGATAGCCGAAGAATACAAATCAAACAAATACAATGAAGCTATTATGATGCAGCTGGTTGTTTCCTACAGTCTTACCCAGCAGGCCTTGGCGATCCAGATGTGCTTCGCATGGTACTCTCGACACGCGTGCTGGCTACTTCAGGCGGCTGAGGTGGAATTAAGCTTTTCCGGACTGCCAGCCTGTGAGAGACCGACAGACAGATCTAAGATTCCCACTTCCCTCCTTTTCAAATCAATGTTCGGTTTTATTCTCTGTAAAGATCAAAGATTAGTAGCTCTGGCCTAGTCTCACCCCCTTTTAGGGCTTCTCCAAGAGTGCCAGCTTCACCCTCATCCTGCCAGTGAGAGCGTCTTACTGAGACCGCCAGGCTCCAAGGGAGGTTTGGCCATGCCACCTTCCTCCGCTGCTATTTCGAGACTGACCAAATCATCTGGAACTAAACAGTGCTCAGACTAGCATCTGCTTCTTTTAGTTGGACTAGACTGTGTCAAAACCTGACTCCAAGACTTCAAGCCCTGAATGTGGACGTTAGGCAGCACAGGGCTGAATATAGAGAAGTATTTCAGAGACTACTCAGTCTTCCCGTGGGGCTAGAAGTTGAATTGTTGTCCAGAATAATCAGCCTCTCAAATGGAAACATTCTTTAGTCATCTACCTCTGCTTCTTTAATTCCCGTTTCAGCTTCACAGCCTCTAGCTTCTCTGCCTTAAAAAAGGTTTCCACCCAAATAAGAAAAACATGCAGTTTTAGTCTCATAGGACACATCAGTTCCAAATCTTTTCAGTCATTAGTCAGGAGGAAATGCATTGTTAATTCTACAGCTGACTCTTGCTTCTTTATTCAGGCATTTAAAATTAGACAGACAATATAAAATACTTTTAAGTTACTGCCTCCCCTTTTCCTAATCAGATTTCACAGCAGGGTACTAATCCTATCCTTTATACTCATCCACATACTCTTCCAAGAAAAGCACTGAAGACAAAGCACAGAATTCTAATTTTAGTAGATTATGAATTCTTTGGTTTTATTACACTAAGCAAGAAAGCCTCAAACCCACTTTCCCTCAAAAGGTCACTTTCAAGAGCTAGGAGACAAACAGTCCTCATTTTATTACTGACAGTAAGAGAAAAACTATATCCTACCCTGGTGAGGAAAAGAAGTGCACTTCACATCAGCAGGTCACACACAATTGCTGCTGACTGAATAACCTGCTAGAACTTTTCTTATCTCCACTGAAATGATTCCATTTAGCTGGGCTAGAGCGCAGAGAAGCATCGTTCCCGTGTCACTTCCAATTCTACTCACCCATCTGTGGTCGGTTTCTTCCGGAGGATGCTCGGGCGTGGGGAAGAGCCCTGGGCTGGGGCACTGGCACTGGCGCTCTGGCTGTGGGTTTGCACAACTGTAGTGGCTGCAGAAGCCGTGTTGAACGTGTTGCTAATAGGATTGGCTACAATGGTGGCTCCATCTGCCAAGACTACTGCTGGGAGGGATGGATGTTGACACAGCAGAGAAAAGAACAGATACAGAGAGGAAAAAGCGGCAGTTACTGAAGGATAGTTGACGACCAGGCAGGTGTTTGCAGTGCACGTGTTGTCCACAGCCCCTCGACTCCCTCAGTCTGTAACTGCGGTGCTTTCAGACTATTTTGTAAGTGATATCTTTGTGCCAAGCAATCCAAGAACTGAACTGTCTACAGTGAAGATGGAAACTACCTCCTGCCTAACAACTGCTGCTAGGGAAATTATCTTTTCCAGAAGAAATGGAGAATGCACAAATCGGTAGGGAGATCATCAACACAACTGGGTCAGCAGAATAACGTTCCTGGTAGAGTCTATGTGGCAATACCTGCCACATGCAAGTAAGTGCCATCAGCTGTGCTCATGTTCCGACCTGCCAAAGGCTGTTTGGTGAACTAACTGATGGAGAGCATTTAGTTAGAAGTACTGTGCAATATGATTGCCAGCTTCACAACAGCATATTCTTTCAGTCACCATATCCCATTTCTTCAGTAAGTTTTTGGGGTTTCATCAGACCAATCACTTTTAATGATAGAGGGTTTCTATCAAGAGACCGAGATTAGGTTCCCAACTGCTGAAAGTACCTGGCCGTATTTTAATGGCTACTGTGATCTAAGGCGTAGCCAGAACAGTTCAGAGAACATCATTTACTTGTGAGTTTTCCCACAAGGCCTGACTGAAGAGAATTGTTTGAGCTCAGGCACTACCAGTCTTTCTCACTGAAGTAACCCATTCAAGGCCATCCGCACGCTCCACTCAGTACACTTAAAAAAATAAATAAAGGAACGAATAGGTAAAACATTTGCTGGAAGAATGTGTGTGAATGTATTTAGGGTCCACTGCTGGACTATAACAAGATCATTAATGAGTGCAAAAGAAGAAAAGCCAAACGAGGACAGGAGTTCCGCTGCCCTGACTGGGTCCAAACCACGGGCTTTGCTCGTACCTGAAGTCTTGGTGTCGGCTTGTGGCTGCTGAGCACTGATTGGTGCCGGCTGCAGCCCCGGCGTGCCGATTGGTGCGGCAGGGTGGAGCCCTTGTGTCCCGATCGGTGCCGGCTGGATGCCCTGGGCGCCAATTGGTGCCGGCTGGATGCCCTGGGTGCTGATGGGCGCCGGCTGGATGCCCTGGATGTGGCGGGCGTGAGAGGCGTCAACGGTCATCAGCTGCATGGGGTTGAGGTGGACAGTGGAGGCCACTCCGACACCGGTCTGAGCCGTGATGGCCGAGTTGGGCGCCTGAGCTGAAACTGGGAGCAGCAACAGATACCTCGTCACACAGTTACCTTGTCACACTGACCCAGCGGGTTGCCTCCGTTTCCCCCCACCTCACAGCGCCTCTCACTCAACCACTTACTTTCAAAGACTATTTTGCTTTGAAAAATTAATTTGCTGGCCTGCTTGCTGCAGCAGTAAAATTGAGAATGGAGAGGCCCGATTGTCTGCCAGAAGAATTAAACATTAGTGTGTATTTCTGTTCCATTTTCTCTTTCAAATTCCAACAAGAGAGAAAAGATCGAGCTTAACTCTACTTTTAGTTAGATTCAAACTACATTTCTGTACCCAGCTTCCACTCTCAGAAAGCTATGCTCTATTTTTCCCCACTATCTTATTTTACAGTGCTTCTAAGTACCAACACTTGGAACTTTTCCCTGCTGACAAAAAAAAAAAGCAACCCCCCAAAAACCCCATGAACTAGAAGCCTAAGCTTTTTCCTTTCAAAAGATAGTATTGCCACAGAGCTTATCATTACATCAACTGAAAACCTCCAACGTCTGAGTGTACAAAAGCAAGCAGACAGAGTGGAAATTCAAGTGTAAGTGCCTTAAAAGCAGGACTTACCTTCCCCAGCCATATAATAATAATAAAAGCTTTCTTTACTGCAACTGAACGAACTGTTCTGAAGTTGAGTACAATCTTATCTGGCTCAGAACAGGGCTTGCAATTACAGGCTGGATACAACAGCTCAAATGAACACGCAACCTTTTTTATGGCAGAACAATGTTACCAATGAAGCACCTCTTCTAAGAGATTCAGATAATTTATTTGAACTTACAGCTACAAGTAACTATGATTTGATCTTTCAAGATCCGCTATACTGCATATTACAGGCAGCACTGAACTGCGCTGTAAGACTACCTGCAGCTTCCGATCTCCAGATTTCTAGTCTTTACAGAACAGTACCACAATTTCTGCAGCCACACACAGAATTCAAGTGTGAACTTGCCAACAATGGCCTTGCTTGCTAACAAAGGAGAGCCCTTTCATCGCAGAACAAGCTGGTTTTGTCATTGTCACAGGATTTCCATCAAGTTCTTGTGCTGACAAGACACTCTAAAAACAGCCGTCAAAAACCTGAAATCAGTCAGCTAGATCCCTGAAAATGGATTCTGCATAAAATAGGGCATGTTAGTTGTCATAGTGGGACACCTTGTTGTGGAACTTTCTTGCATTCTTGTTGCAGAACTTTCTATCCAACAAAATCCTTTTGGGAGACTACGTGAAACACAAGCAGTGTTTGGAAAGAGAAAGCCAGCATTCTTCCTCAAAACTCTGCATTAACTCTCCTTTTTTCAATGATCTTTTAACAAGTCCCCTCTGTCCTGTTATCCAAGCCCCTGCGTGGCTGTGCTCAGCAAGGCACATGTCCCTCCTGGTACCCTGAAGCCTCTACTTTGAGTTGTCACCAGTCACTGCCATAACAAGTACCTTCAACTGATGCTTCAAGTCAATTTAACAACAAAAAAAAAATGTCTCTGGCCATGACCTCATGCTGAAGAACCTACATCTGCTTTTTTAAAAATTAGCATTAGCCTACCATCACCCCAATACACTACCCAAACTGGAACTCTAATCATATTCTGTCAGGGACAACTACTCCTCAACCACAGCTGCCAACACGAAGCACCACCACTCCCCTGCACCGTCTCCTTTAAACCCTTAAGCCAAGGAAAAAAAGAAGCTCACTTGTCCCTTTTGCAAGTCATTTAATCAGCTTCGAGCCCATCTCAAAGCCTGATGCTATAGTCAAGACTTGCAACTTTTCACTGGAATTTCAGTGACAAAAAGACCGGGCCCCAGTAACTCAGCAATTCCCCGTGCGCAGTGTCCCACGCAGCACGTGGGCTCTGCCACCTCCAAGTTCTTCGAACTGTCTCTATGCTGCTCGCGGGTAACTTGCTGCCAGCAGATACAGATATTCCATGAAAATCCAAATCATGCTTTTGTTTGGATTATAGAAAGTATCCCATTTCAAGAGAATGCTCAAGAAAGGTAAAAGTACTCCAAACTTTTTTTACAGAGAATGACATAAGTTTGGGTTGACGTGGGCTCACATTACGCATCATTTTTTGACTGTCTGCAAAATTACAACAACACTTCAAACACCTTAATTGCTCCATTCTTTTAAAAGGAACACTAATGCAGAACTGTGCAATGCAGCTTATTTTTAACATTTTTGGTTCAGGTTTCTCTCTCAAACTGTACACTCCTGTGGAAAGAGATTAAAAGGGGCTTGTCAGAACACCAGGGAATGAAGATGCATCAAAGAGCTGGTGTGGTTTGAAGGAGTTGAACTGTTTTGATTTGTAAAATCAAAATCTTCTAGAGGTGCAAACCCTTGGATATCAAATGTGAAACTCCTGAGAAAAATGGTAGTAGCTGCATTTAGTAGGTCTCTGAAATAGTTCTTGCCCACAGGTATTGCCCCCTCAAGCCATAAAGACTTTTTGGGATAAATCACAAAAGCCTCTCAGCTTTACCCCTCACAAGAGCTCACGTGTGAGCCACCTGCAGAGCAACGCGCCAGAGCCCGCTTGCCCTGAACCCCATCTTACCTGGGTACTGGCGAATGGTGGACACGGAGCTGGTGATGGGGGTGTAGGTGTGCGCAGTCAGAGGGTAGGCAGAGGGCGGGTACGTTGGCAAGAAATACTGGAACTGGACCGGCACCGACTGCCTACAGGCATCAGAGACAGCAAGTCTTACACAACACACCACTTCAACAGTTTAGCGTCAACCCCTGCCTTTGGGCCGCTCCCCGAGTTTTGTAATCTCATCGGTCATAAGCTGTTGAGCATCTCAGCTATCACGATTAATTCAAGTCTTATCAAATCCTCACCACTACAAACCCACATTACTTCCTGCATATCAAGTCCCCATTATTTCCAATATCAGAACCCAGAAAAGCAGCAAAACTCCAAACCTACTGACACACACACTGTCATTCATCCAGCCGTTATTTCCCCACCTGTTGTCATTTCTGGTTTCCATGGCTACAGGGTTTGGAGACGCCCGGTGACTAGAGAGGGGTATGAGATTACTCCTCTCTGCTGTGTAATCTGACTGGATCCGGGGAGAAGTATGCGTGATTTGCTGAGGAACCACTTTAGCTGCATAAAGACAAACATGTAATCAGTTGATCGTCAAAGGAAAAGTTGGTAAAACCTGCAAAGGCAAGATTAACTCTCCCGGCAAAACCCCCAACATGCCCTTCCTCCTTGACCCCCAAACCACACCCCATCCCAAGATGACTTTCTAACCACAGCGATGACAGGTTTCCTTAATAAGCAGAAAGAATAAGTGAAGTGAAGCATTTTTTATCAGTTTATACCAGAATAGATAGCTGTAAGAACTGCATATATAAACTATACTTGCTAACAGAGTAAGTTACTCCCGTGCTCAGATGAAGTTAATTTTTTTTTTCTGGATCAGCCCAATCCTTACTGCTGCCACAAACTCATCCAAGTTCTCAAAGCAGAATTTGACAGAGATCAAGGGAAACAAGATCAAGGCAAACAGGCATACACAGAGGCCAAGAAAAGAAAGAAAACATCTACAAAAGCTTCTCTGGAAACAATGATGTATGGAGATAGAACTTTCCTCCTTGGAAATTTATAGTAGGGGAAGATATTACAAGATTTCAAAAGAACAAGAAGGAAAATAGAGATGAACAAAAAGAAACTTTTATGGTTCTGTGGGAAACATCTCAGGGAAATTCCACAACCAGATAAATAAAGTTCCCAACATTAGACCTTAATGTTTCACCTCCAAAGGAACACACTAATCAAAGTCAACTAGGCTGCACCTAACATCTCAAGAAGCACAGGAAGAAACTTAGAAAAATCAACTGAGAGTGCCATATTCTTCTAATCACCAAGCAGTTACAACTTCTAGTATATAAATGCCAAAAAGGCCTAAATTTGTCTAAAAATTTAAGGTAGTGAGCCACTTTATTACTTACTCCTCCTAGAACATCTACTTCTTCCTGGTATTAAAGAAAAGGCATGCCACAGCAGACCCGTTAGTGGGTTTCTCCCAGCTTGAACTGATTTCCCTCCCCCCCTGAATTCGCTATTATGCACAGACATTGCTAGCAGGAACAGAAAAATGGAGGCATCACTTACACACTCGCCTTAAAACTGAAATCACTCACCAACTGGGATGTTTGAGGTCGTGACAGCTGTAGCATGGGAAGAATGGGAGGGCATTGTCATGGTGACAATGGTGCTTGTAGGCGCTTGGGTGTGAGACACAGAACCTAAAGAGAACAAAAAACAAATCAACCCATACAAGACCTTTCTGTGGAGCTCTATCATGCCAGTATATCGATAAACAAATAAAGAGGGGAAAAACCTCAACCCAGACAACCTCCCTGAAGAACCCAGTAACTCTCTCACACGGTCTGCTGGTGCACTTACAAAGAGTCTTCATAGCAAAACAAAACAACAAAAAAACCCCCACCAAACCCAAAATTTCTCAAAAATACTGAAGTTCCATCTTCAGGAGGAAAAACAAAAGCTACAAGAAAACCCTCAGTCATAGCAACCCCACAATAGCATTAAGAGTAACTCACCAGCTGTGGTTGCTGAAGCAATGGTATTTGTTGCCAAAATAGGTGCCACTGTTGCTGCTGCCACTGGAGTACCAGTACTGAAAATTGTTTTCTATGAAAGGAGGAGAAAACCTTAAATTTAAAAGACTAATACATTTAAAATATATACTTAATATGCAATCCCGTTGCCTTGACTGTGAAGAACATGAATTCCTAACCGAATAGTAACTCTTTTCCCAAATTTCATCTTAGCCCTCAAGATATAAACAAAAGAGACATCTAGTAGAAACAAGAGGGGTTGGGGGGTTTTGTGTTCTTTTTTTTAACTCCTTCTTGCAGTTTACCTGAGCCATGGTGTGGAGCTGTGGCTTCTGTGTTCCTATAGCTGGGTGAGAGGGTAGTGTAATCCGAGTCGCCGTATCCCTTGGCTGCGCAGGCCGCTGAATGCTAATAGCTGCAGAAGGCGGGTGCTGCTGGATAGACAGCGTGGGTCGACTGAGGAGAAAAGAAAATAATCATGAAGGTAACCATGTGGCTACTAAATATGAAAGGTAAGAGGCAGGGATACACATCATGCCTTGGACTCCTCCTCTGTGAAAGCAGCGCTGCCATCAAGTCTGTGGCGAAGCAGCGGGAGAAATTTGAACTACACTGTTGTGCCCTCATCTGCCCTACATACCCAAGTAGGAGGGCAGCCTTATCAATAACTCCTACGGGCTCGTAAAAGAGACTGTCAGGGATGCTTTTCAACATTTGCACATTATTTTTCCCCATTGTGTCTTCAAAAATAGAGATGGGCCCAATTAGCCACAAGTTCCTGCAACAGAAACTCTGCCTTCCAGGAAGCAGGACGTCAAAGCTGGTTCATTAAGGCCTTTCCTCCTCAGAACACGGAGCCACAGTTCACATTTGAATAGTAATTTTTATTCACAGAACTGAAAGCATTTGCACCGTGCAAGCATCATTATTTTTGTGTTGTATCATCCCACTTCTAGAGGATTATCACGTACGGACGATGAACGTGTGTGCTTCCCCTTCCCGCAGCCTCCGTGAAGTCAGAGCACTGTAGGTTTCAAAGGGTCTTTACCTGAGGGTCGACTCCGTCGCGTGTGCCGCTGTTGTGGTTATCACAGGGGACTGAGCTCTTGTGGCCGAAACAGTTGCCACCACAGCAGGAGGAATCGTGCTGGAAGTTGTCACAGGAGGACGAGACTATAAAAACGAGCCAGAAAGACATATTCAGAAAAGCAGTTCTGCTGTTCAGAGAATAACTAGGAATTACGTGGCTAAAACTGGTTTTCCTACACCTTATCATTAAGTTTTGGCATCCTAAGACATTTCCAGACTTCCTGAGTTGATCTGGTTGTCAAAGCGTGTACATCATAGGGATTGGTAACCAACAATGTTAACGGGATGGGATCCCTTGAACGTCTTTAGGGATAAAACCCAAGAGTCAGTTCACTTCAGAATGAGAAGAAACTCTGATGCAAGTATCTACAGTAGTCAAAGGCGATTACATGGGAATCCTAACTGAAATCACAAAGTAAAAATCTTTAACCCTTTATCCTAACACTGAATGCTAGTACTATTATAGGGAGAGGATATCAATAATCTTCTTCTATGTGTACATAAGCTGAGATATACAGAAGCATATTAAAACGATTTCTTTCTGTAATTCTATATTAACACATATATGTAAGAATAAATCAACACAAGCATAACACACTAGACTTTAAAAATTTAGTATCTCTGAACTAAATCCTCTGCCCAGATTCTAAGCACTTTGGGAAACAGTTAAAATCCCTATTTCTGGCACCAAGTCTGCAGATGAATTAAAACCACAGGACTGATGCAACGATCTCACTACTTGCTATTAGAACCCAGAACCCAAGAAACAGAACTGGAAGAGAGATGCCAGTAGCCTGAGCTCAGTCAAAACTCAACTACAGGTTATAGTATTTCATGTAAGTGCCAGGAGGAACCGGGAGCTGGTGCTCAGCGCTCCGCGGAGCTGCCCGGCCGCTACCTGCCTGGATTGGCTGGGGGGGGAAGCTGGGCCGTGGCCGCGTTTGGCAACTGTGAAGCCGGTCTCAGGACTGTGGTTACTTTAGAACTGGACATCACTGCAGCTGCCGCCGCACCTGGGAAACAAACCGAGCACGTCAGAACACCCTGCGCCCAAACGGCTCCGTCGGTACCGCAGAGGCACACTCTGACCTCAGCTGGTGGGTGTTCCGGTTTTAGCGCATTTCACACGTATGTCAGTTCAGGCAGCATTGGTTTAAAAGGCTTTTAACAAATATACGTAAGGTTCATGAACTTACGTGGGGAAAGGCAGGTATTATTTTAAATTGTCTTTATTGATACTTCCCATTCCCCTACAATAACCTTATACTGCAGACACAAATCTTTTTCTATTTCAAGCTATGGAAGTCAGTAGAAATAATTCATTTTGATTGCTGGGCTAATGTGTAATTCAGTCGCCTGATACCAGCAATAATCTCACTGCATGTGATGAAGTTCAGAAGAAAGATACACAGGCAACAGAAGAAAATCCAAAAGGATAACAACCCCCCAACTTTTAAACCTGCGGTATGATTAATTTATCTACTGTTTACTGTCTCCTGATCATACGATATCACTACAGAAGGCAAATAGCTTTGAAATTACTTGATGGACTAGACTGCACAGCTTCTCTAGATGTCCCTAATTGCAATTATTACCTCAAAAGTTAATATTCAAGCTGAGAGAAAAAGAGCAGGAAGAAAAAAGAAAACATACACTAAGTGACAACATAAAGTTTGTGGCAGCTGTCCCACAAATCAAGGGAACACCACGACATTTTACTTCAGCTACAAATAAAGCTGCACAGTCCTCCCACCTCCTCTAATAGAAGAGGATTAGGTCTTTGCTAATGTCAATTTATTTTTATTGAGTGACCAAATAACATCAAATACAAAAATGAATAAAAAAGTTACTTTGAATTCAGATCAGTTTAAAGTTGAACTAGAAACGTAACCCATAAGCTTTTCAAAGTCAAACTGCAGCCAGAAGTCAGACTGGAGCAAGCACAGAGCTTCTTTGAAGAGGTGGATCTCCTGTTTGGTAAGCCATAGCAACCAAAACTCCAGCAGACAAGAGCCTGTAGTTACCACCAGCATTTAACTCAAGAGTAAATGCAAATGCACAGAGTATGGCACGTTAACATGCACAAAATTGCATGAGTGATCCTGCGACCGGTGGGTACAAGAATAAACCTCGGAAGTGTCAGAGGGGAGCAACGCTCACCACTAAGAACGTACAAGACACTTTGCAGGACAGGTCAGTCTGTACCAGCGTTTTTTTTTTTTTTTTTTGAAAGCTTTCACTGTTTTAACAGCAAAGAACTAACGTCACAGATGTGCTGGCATCTGTCAGCATTTTAGATGCTGTCACACAGTCCTGCCCTAAATGACCGACAGCAACATAATTCTTAAAAGGCCAGGAGTCACCTCTTCACACTGGCAGCCGTACTGCTGAAGCACTAACTGCACAAGCAGCGAGGAGGCCAGATTCACCTCCCCCGAGAGGCTGCGGCAGCAGGCAGGAACAGGACAGCAAAGTCTTTACCTCGGGGTAGGTGAGAAGCTCCAATGTGTAGCGGAGGCCCAGGAGCACTACTTCTGATGATAGACATCTGCACGTTGGTGGCCATGATATGATGCAAGTTACTAGGGTGCCCCTGCAGAGTTCAAGAAATAACAAAACGCAAAATAAACTTTGAGCTGTGCTGACAAGAATTAACAGCCATGCTATCACCATATCTATGTCCCGAAGACAGAGATTTTGTAGAAATACTTGGTGTACAAAAGGCACAAGTTGAAGGGAGACAGAGGCAGATGTCTCTACAGCATAAAGTTACAGAGCCTGCCGACACCAAGTGTGGAAGATGGAAACGTTTATCCGTTTCACTGATCTGTTGTTCTGGTTGGCACATGGGTGACACTCAGCCAGAAGTCACCCACACCTGAACCTGAGAGATGGCCCTTCTGCCACCAGTGATATTCAAGGCACAGATTCATACCATCTCTGCAGTAAAGTCATGAAGATGGTGGGAAACATGGCAAACACTGCAACAGCTTAATTCTATTTTTCTTCTGTGATTCTGAACTTCTCAGAGATTTGAATAAAGATAAAAAAATCCACTGAAACTGTTGCAGATCCTTAACCAGCTTAACTCAAATCCACCTAAAGGGACTTTACACCAAAACCCTGAGACTCCAGAGGTTTAGTGATGAGTGTTCTGCCAAAGTAGTTTCAAATCACAAGGATGGGCTCTGCAGTCAAAAGTTAGATCTAAAGCATTATCTACATTTCCCACCCCTCCTATTTTGTCACTAGTGATTTAATAAGAACGTACTGCAAAACCATCAACTGTTCACTGGTCTCTTCCAAACCGCTCCCATTAAAGGTAAAGAACACTGCGGTGATGGTTCTCAGCAGTTTGTCTACACCAGGAATTCTCCAAGTGATACTGAAACAGCAGGAGCTTTTAAGGCAAGACACCACAGCAGCTTCTGGGTATGGCCCTGCTGCCACAGCCTCACTGTGCTGTGTCAGTTGGATGATGACAACACACGAGCAGCTTTCTAAAGGCCTGGCCATAACAGAGTCCGATTCAACAACCGGTGGCCACTGAATGAGGAATCCTGCTCTCTCTACCTTCTCTCCTGCTGCAAGAGCCCACCTCAGTTACACCAATATTGATCTGACCATGCAGCGAGCTGGAACAGGAAAAATCAAACACAGCAAAACAAACAAACAAAAACACCCCAAACCTGTTGCCCACTGATTGTTGCCACAGGAATTGTTGGAGCCTGTGGTATGTTGCTTTCCATGGTCACAGTAACTTGCCCAGGAACCTTTGTGGGAGCTGAGAGAGTAGAGGGCGGAGCGGGAGCAATGGGCCGGCTAGGCATGGTGGGCTTCAAGGGAGGCTACAAGAAATACAAAGACAGAAACGTTGGAAACTCCAAACGAGAGCTCGATGTTGAAGCAGAAATGATTTCGGAGGGGGTGAAAACCTGAGGAAATGCCAGGGAAGATTTCAGAAACGTATCTCTTAAGAAATAAATAAAAACCTATCCCCCTTAGAAATAATGCTGTGGAACTATGACGTCCTCGGTATATGACATGAACAGCTAAACCCTCGAGGCAGTGTGCAGTCAGTAGAAGCACACAAGAAAAGTTTAAGAAGCAAAAGTAAGGAAGTTTTTGGTGTAATTAATTTTTGCTCGACAGTCTCACTTGCAGTATAGACTGCATTTCTCTCCCTACAAATCATGAACCTCCCCATTACCTTCATAAGTCCATCTGAAAAGGAAAGTGGCACAGCTGGAGTCAGATGTGCTGGTGGTGCTGTCACGGTCACTGGGGCACCAGACTGGACAGGGTGGTGCTGCGTCAGCATCTGAACCTGTGGGTACGGCCGAACCACCACGGGTTCCTGTTTTTCTTCTCGAGGTTGGATAGAGCTGCCAGGGCCAACGTGCTCTCTAGGAGCAACTTCTGAGTCGCGACTAGATTCATCACTCGCTAGCAAAAAAAAAAAAAAAAGGGAACAGTGAGGAAGAGGGTGAAAAAATAGATAATGGTTTTGCATTGGTTACCCCCCAGCTCAGAGACGAGAAGTCAAAAACGGTCTAAACAAAAGAAATTACAATTAAACATATGCCAATGCTGAAAATGCTGGGCAACCTGGGGTCATTCCCATCCTAAACACCTTCTCCAAACAAAGGTTGGCTCATTTTCTTCTTTCAAACGAGAAAAACCACATCATTACTTAAGTAACCCCCATAAAGTCCCACATCAAAGAGGTCCTATTAAAAAGTCTTCATTTAGCGCGTTATTTCTCTAAACATCAGGCTATAAAAACAAATATAACCCCCCCGAAAATGAAGCTGCTCCCCCGATCACC
>NW_009704873.1:0-288 GCF_000703405.1 Apaloderma vittatum
GGGGTCAGGCCTGGCCGGGGGGGGCTAACGGCCCCGCTCTGGCCCAGGACGAAGCGGAGGGTTGGTTCTGCCACGTGCCGCCGTGTTTTGTGCTCTCGACTGACACGGTTTAGAGGTTTCATTACAGCTGCTGCCCTTCCACTCTCGCTCTTGCCTTGCCAGGGTGTGTAAAAGGAGCTCTAACCAGCAGGTGTCCGGTTCCCCCATCTCGTTCTCTCCCAGCCTCGTGTAGCGGGTGCCCTGTGTGAGGGGAAGGGGGGGTGGCGGGCCGTGGCCCCGGGGGGGCAG
>NW_009704873.1:319-5224 GCF_000703405.1 Apaloderma vittatum
AGCTGCTGCGGCACATGCTGGGTCTCTACAAGAAAGGTCCTGCTCGGGCAGACCCACAGTTTTGCTCTTTCAATCAGACCTTGCCCACCCTGGTGGACACCACAGAGAGGGCGCACCCCACCATCAGAGCTGTAAAACTTTGAAAGATGTGTTTTCTAATGCAAACTGCACAAGTCTTGTCTGCTCACTGATGGTAGCTGCTCGTTGGGTTATGGATTGTGGTTTCTTTCTGCTTTGAGGTAGGGTTGTCTGTTCTGGGATGGCCACAACAGTATCGCTCTTTTTTTCTCTTTAGTGTACTATCATCTTAAGACAGTGAGTAATGAGTTCAGCTCCTCGCAGATGTGGTGCAACAAGGAAAATTTACATAGCTGGGCAGTCTCAGAGGACCTCATTCCAGTCTTAAATGCTGCTTTTCAATTGTATGCACTGCAAAATGTCATGTTTGCTAAAAGCACATCAAAACTCCAAAGGTTCCCCAGTGTATGTTTTCTCTTAAAACAAGAAGTGCAGTTTAATAACTTTATGAGTATTCAGTTCCTTCATAAATTGATTTGAAGCCAGACTAACTGTGACATGGGTCATATGATCTCAAACACAGCTTTAATTTGTTTCACTGGCATGTGACATTCAGTCCCAAATTTAGGGACAACACTGGCTTGTCATGTGTCTCCTAGCCCCCTGTACAAGCTCAGCAGCCTTGACCTTTTACTTCTCATGGTGAGCTCATTTGGTTTGGTACATAGGCCTGCTCGAAGACACAGACAGAGTGATTAAAAAAAAAAGTGCATCTCTGGCCTGAGATCAACTGCAGAGGCTATTGTCCTTCTCCTCATGTATCCAGGTCCAAAGTCTGATTCATCCTGTGACTGTATTTTGTTTGTACAGCGAAAACGATCATGTGAGGACTACATGCAAATAGGTTGCTACGTGACAGGGGCTGTTCAAGTCTCTCAGCCAGCTGTTAACATTTATTTGGAAGGGATTTTAAGCCTGTTGAAAATTTATGTTGTTCCACAGAAGGATTTTGTCTAGAGGTCTGTTAGGTTTCTTGCGAGGTCCAACTGTGCCGAGTGACACGTCGCTGATAAACACTGAGTACGGCCCAGGTTGCTGGGCAAAACTTGCTTTAACTAGCAGTCCCTTCAGGACAGCCTTCCCCACTCCAAAGAGGGGAGCTCCAGCTCTGCACACTGCAGAGGTCCCCTGCTTCTGTCCTTCCTACCTCCAGGAGCTGTGTTTGGGCTTGGGTTCACAGGGCCAAGTGGCACCAGCAAAGTTGTGTCCTCACCAATGCTGAAGACAAAGCTGCAGCATGAGCTGAGCACCTCTAAGCACCTGATCGTCTTTGTTCAACTGCATGAAGCTTGCTTATGAGCATCTTCTAGTGCTGACAGGTAACATATATCCTTCATGCAGGTGCACTAGGACTAGCTTGGCCCTCCCTTATTCCCAGTTCCTCCTCTGCAAGGGACGCTAAAAGCAATAGATGTGATTGAATTTTTAAGATCAGGCTTAGCCACGTGATGCTTATTCTTCCAAGTCAAACATTTCCAAATAACAGAATGCATGGCAAGCCAGTGTCCTCTCTTGCCTATCACCAGTATTGATGCTGATCCAGATTTGAGTGACATGCTGGTAAACAGACTTGACAGTCACAGGCTGCAGCTTTGCGGTTTGTATTGTTTGTTTACCAGCAACCACGGTGTGTAAATAATTGAAGGAGTGCAGGGTGATTGGACTAGATGATCTTTCAAAAGCTCCTTCCAACCCCTAACATTCTGTGATTCTGTGATGTATTCATTGTGAAGGTCAGGCTTTCTGGGAGCACTTGCTAAGCTTTCCATCAAAAAATCTTGAAAAACAGATTACTGATTTTTGAAGGTGGCACGTTGCTTGTGTGTCAGGCCATGAGAAGAAGGAAACGTGTCATGAAATTCAAAGTTCAGAACATTAGGAGACTTGAGAGATCCCACCAGCAAAGACATTATGGTACCTTCAGTGATGGAAATCTGCAGACAAAGCCTCCTGCAATTCAAGGAATTATGCATGACTTACATGACCAGATCTTGGCATTCAGTGATTGCTATGATTGCATCCTCAGACAACTTTGTTGCTGCAAAAAAAAAAAAACAACAACCAAACCCGCAATTTTTCATTTTATGTATCTATATACAGAAATCATTAATTAAATAAGCATTTTTCCTAGCAAATTCTTTTGATGAAGATGAGGTTGGAGATGTTTTGGAGGTCTAGATAGAGACATTTATTTGCTGAAAAACTTAGCAGCGCTTCAGTAAATAGCATTGCCATGTAAACCACAATTTTAATTGCCTTCTAAGAAGCTAAGTACTTTTTAAAATTGAGGTGACTTTCCTCTTCCACCTTAACAATCTAATGAGATCATTAGGAACGTTTGCACTCTTCAAATCATTTGTGAGTTACAGAGTGACAGTAAGAAGTACTGTATCTCCTTATATCCATCTCATGTGTTCAAGGCTGTCTTGATACCAATGGTTAACACAAATTAAAAACAAACAAAAAAAAAGCCTAAAGAGGGAAGAGAAAAACACGGTTTCTGCAGAGAGTCAATTTTATACAAGATGCAGTTCTGCAGAAACCTTGTGTCCCCTGTGTCTTGCTCACGAGCATCACAACCAGAGATACATGAAGGAAGTTCTCCAAATAGTACCACTGGAGGAAAGGAGAAGAGAATAAGCTGTATAATTCTGCAGAGGCATGCCCGGGTTCAGATGTAACTCACTGTAACTGAGTCAGTTGCTGAAGCCTGAATGTGACAGAGAGCAATAAAAAAATATTTAAATATGGTACTGAAAGGAAAAGGGATAAGGAAAATCTGTGCAACAAATCCAACCACACAGTTTTGAAGTACCTCTCTTCTGTAAAAGAGACAAGGAGAGACATCCAACCCGGAGAAAACCTATGCAGGGTTCATGTCACTGATTTTCACTCAGTGCAGATCATCACTGATTTTCAGGGCCTAAAATGGCATCTCTGATATTTGGCTATTTACACGTCTGAGGGCATCTGCCCCAGCAAGAAGTCACTGACCTGCAGCCCAGGTAATGCAGAGGGGCTCACACCTTCAACCACTCTTTCTTCTGACTGGCCCCATCTGCACTGTGTAGCATTTGATCTGAGTCTCCTCTGGCCCCAAAGGGTAACTGGAAGCCATAGATAATCATAAATAACATTTTTGTCTTTCTGCAGTCCAGAATATCTGAAACAATGCATCTAGTATGGAAGAAGGTGCTTGAAAGGTACGGGCAAGGACATTGGATTGACCCAGTATTGCTGAAAATGGGGTGTTGTTCTGAAACCCTCTGTCACAGCGTGAACACTCCGTAGGACTGCAGTCTCCATGCCATATGGTACTTACTACTGTTCTAAGTGCTGTGTTGAAAATTTATGCTTTTCTGAGTCCTCAGACATGTGTAAGGCGTCAGGATATATTTATTTTCTCTGAATTAGATAACAGAACTGACATTCTTGCTGGCCTCTTATCACGCACACCACATAACAGCACCCATTTCCAAATGGTGTGGTTTATTCAGTATTTTTGCTTCTCAGTTATTTCGCTCTCATGTGTTTATCCTCAGTGCTCACCTCTGATTATTTCATGTCTCAGATTTAGGTATTTCCATTGAAAACCTTTTGCCCTGGTGACTTTTCTCTTTAGATGACTCAGTGGAGGAGAATTTTACAGCTCCCTTCACGCAGCTTATGTGGACAGCCTGTTGTGGTTTTGTCCAGTCCAAAACAAAGCCACAAGGAGCAATTAGACCTGCCACGGCTGGCTCTCAGGCTTCTCAAGGATCTGAAATTTCGTTTTATGCAGCTACTTGGTTCTGCTTGTGGGTTTTTTGGTTTGTTTGGTTTTCTTTGTGTTTTACTTTTAATTACATTTGCATACTAGACATGCGATAGTTCTCCACTGCAGATAGGTGATGAAAGTTGTGTTAAGTCTGTGTTGCTTAACACAAGAGTTTCTAAAGAGCTGTTTACAGCTCCTGTTTAGCACCTTAGTCTTACTTTGCAAAACCACTTTGAAAAATAACTAGTGGTAACACCGTCCTGCCTACTGCTCTTTGTCCCCTCCTTGCGAAGTTGTTTATTGAGTGCAGATGATCAGCACCGGGCTGGAGATATTCCTGGTTCCTGTGACTCGGCAAAGCGCTTCTTTCTTTGGTCTGTATTTCACTTTAGCCATTTGCAGAAGTGGACAAAGGCATCCTTCTGCACAGGAGAAACTTTTAATCTGAAGCAGTGGGTTTCTGTCCTTTTTTTTGGTATATTTTTGTTTAATGTAAACGAGTCCTTAAAATGAGGAACTGAAAGTTAGCAGCTGAGGCAGGGCTGGAGTGGCTGTGTCTGAGTCACATGCTGTGGTGTGGCAGGAGACTGTTAAATTTTATCATCTCTCAAAATGTTGCTAAAGCAAAGAGCTTTTCCAGTTTTCTAAAGAAGAATGCTTTTCACTCCTGATAAGTTGGTGGGACTGGCCAGCTGCATTTGCTTTTCAGAGATAGGGACTTAATATCTGCCATCATCCTCAAGAGAAGCAGCAACAACTGATCTCAGAGGAGGAACCTATGAAAAGTTTCAGTGCAACCAAGACTCCAGTCTGCCTTGCTTTGGCTTGGGTGTTAACGGCAGTTTTCTTCACCAACTGAGCACCAAAACTGTTCTTCACATTCCAAGCAGCAGGGGACACAATTATCAGTCCTTATTCCTCTCCATTGGAAGATACCAAAATATAGTGTTTCCCTCATTTTCCAAACACCTGTCTGGGTCTGTTCAGACAGATCTGCAAAGTGGTGTTCAGAGTGCCTTGTTACTTCTTTAACTGAATTGTCAAAATGTAAGGTCCTGCACCTGGGCCGG
>NW_009704874.1:0-20260 GCF_000703405.1 Apaloderma vittatum
CCCTGGGGTAAGACGTTGGCCGAGGACGGCCGGGGTTGCAAGGAGGGGATAACAGCCCCTGAGTTCCGACCTTCAGGTTCCTTGGTTGGACTTGTCTCTCTGTGTGGAATCCAGCTGCATGGCTATGTTAGCAACATCTGGCAAGTGGCCATATAGAGGCAGTTAATATTAGTGCCTCATCAACCACCAGCAGTGGGTGGGAGCAGAGCTGCAGCTTGTCCTTTCGGAGGGCAGGCCTCGTCTTCCGCCTCCATTTGTCCTGGTATGGCACACTGCAGCCCTTGCCCTGCTGAGGCCAAAACCTGCTGTTCTAAGTAGGTGTTGAGCACCTGTTTTCAAACGTTCTGCAAAACATAAGCAGAAAGATTTATCACAAGTGAAGTTAGACTTGAATTACAGGAAAATAGCAGAAATGAGGTGTGTGTTCTGTAACACTCTGCTCTTCCCACGTGCCTGAGTGACTTCCTTCAGCTTGCATCACCATTCTTAAAAAGGCAGGGTTGTTACCAATAAAAATAATGCTAGAGTCGAAAGATAGCTTGTATCTGTTAGGCTGACCTTATCTCAACTACAATGTCACCATAAAAGTTTCTGCACACTTATCTTTTTGGAGATTTCTGAATGGATGTTCAAATGATTTTCTTCACCTTGAACAGAAGGCAAATGTAATATGGTTTAGATACGAAGCACAAACCCGAGTCCACAAAATTAATCTTGTCCTCTGTTCAAAGATGGCTCAAAAGAGTTCTTGGCTGAAACAAGAATGCCCAAGTAATACCTAAACCATATAATTTTTATGGCACATTTATTTCTGATTGGATGTGAAAAGTTGGGATTTAGAATTGTTGCAGATGAGTGATTTAGGTCACTTAAAGAATTGCTGTCAAAGATATTAACAAAAGTGATTTTAGTGTGACTTAACAAGGTTCAATGGCAAGGTTCATGCTATTACTACATGGAAGAAATGTACAAAGGAAAGTTGAGGTTGATTTGGGCTCAAATGATTTACACTGAGGCAAGAGATACAAAAGGGTAAGGGAGACCGTCCCGTTGAGTCATGAGGTTCAGAGTGGACCCTGTTGCTTTCTGAACTCCTGATGCAGATTAGGTGTGGCTAGGACCAGTCTTAGTCTCAGATGAGGTCAAACTAATGGGTTTAAGAGGAAGTGGAAAGAAAACTTCTTATCGAGTTCAGAGGTTCAGAATGGACCCACTTGCTTTCAAAACTCTTTCTCAGAGAGGAGTCTAGGTGCAGCTGGATCCAGACTTAGTCCCAGACTTGGGTAACAATTTCTGTATAATGGAATTAGCTAGATGGATTTCATTAGCACTAATTCCACGTGCTATCAGCCACTTACTGATGATCTGTTGCAAATAAGGGATCTCTCCACCTTGGTTAAGGAAGGATCTCTTAGTCCTAGGTGAGGAATCTCAAACCTTGAGAGGCATCCCTGGTCAAGAGGGAGGTCACCTGGCATGCAGTCCAGTTGCAATTCCGGGAGCACTCTGATTGGGCTCATCCAACGATCTGGTGTTCACCCAAGATCTTTCTGCCTTGAGGAGCAACCTTGAGAGGCTCCCAAGAGGAGATCACCACCATGCAACTGTGTTGCCTAACAGCGAGAACTCAAAGGCGGCTCACCTAGGCTGTCATATTCATGGGATGAAGTGGTTGGCACTTAGTCAAATCGCCTACAAAGGGAGAGATGTGCAGGAGACTCCCTGTGCCCAGAATTTTTCTTATTCCTTGATAAGTACATCTTGGAAAAACCCCACGCTTTTCATGCATTAATTGCATGATCAGTGATCCAAGCTTATATGTGTTGGTGTTCACTGGGTCACCCTGCTCCTTTTTTTGGGTTTTCTAGAGGAGTTCTTAGCCTGGCTACAGCTTAGGCCTTTAACCTCCTCTGGAGCCTGTGCCAAACTACTGCTCGTTTGATTAAGAAGATGAAGTGCATCCATCACAACAACATGGCAATAAAGTAGCCGAGTGTAGAGACGATTCTACAACAACATCCCTGTGCTAGGTGGATGCTGCTGATGTAAGGTGATATTGTAAGAAAAAGGCAAAGAATGTGAGCACTTGATCTTGTTTTCCATTTCCAGGTATCGTCATCTGTATCAGGAGCTTGTTGCAAGTGAAACATGTCCTCAGAGTGAACAATTTTCTAGAACCAGCAACAGCTTTGCATGGTGATATGTAAAAATCTATCATTTGGACAGTTCTGTTGTCAGGAAAAAAATAGGAGAAAAGACTCCATAGTCACATGACTTCATTTCTCAACCATTTTTAGCAGTTACTCTTGATTATTTTTTTAGGTGGGTTATGCATTCATATGCTATTTAGTGGCAGCGAGCATGTGGCACTCAATGTTGCAGTAGGTTGGGAACAAGTTTTTTTCAGGATTGTGAAGGAAATGAAGATTAGATCTGATGCTGTCACAGCCACCTTGTTACCCATAGCTCTGTGTCTGGCAAAAACAGGCTCTTCAGTGTTAAGAATCATTTGGAGTTGGAGTTTGTTCCATTGCTGGGTGGAGAGCCTGGAGTTTTACTCAGTACGTAACAAGCTGCTGAGCTAAGTTTAGAGCTGCTGTGGTTAGTGGCTACCTTCTTACTAATCATCTTGGTTTGGCAGGGTTGCTTCTCTAGAGCTGAGCCTCAGGGCAGAGTTAGGATTAAGGGTTTTGTACGCGTTAGTCTGTGCGATCAGGTTTGTGCTTGGTGCAAAAGAAGTTGTCTGGATGTTGTCCCCTGCTGCCTTGTTCTGCATCCAACCTACTCATCGGGTAGGATTTAGTTTGATCTTGGCTCATGGCAGGTTTTAAGGTGTCGTTGGTTTGAGACTGACCAGGAGTGTGCATTATGCTTTATTGGTTTGTGTCTGCTGTTTGTAACTTGGGTGAGGAGATATGCTATTCTTTCTTAGGGCTTCGGCTACTGGTCTTTTTTTTTTTGCTTCATTCTATGTGAAATAGAGATTATTTCTTTCTGGTGTGTATTTAGGGGCAGCCTTCCTGCAGGATTCCTCCTCCTGCAGTGTCCCCTTGATCCTCATGTCAGTTGTTAATGTTGATCCAGGCAGAGAGTTGTGGAGGGACGTTTCTTAGGTATTCTTAATTTAGTGTTGCTTGTGGGAGGGAGAGTGGTCTGAGATGGCGTAACATCAGTCAGACTTGCTGCTGAAGTTCAACTTTGTGTCAGGGTGAATGAAGGTTGAGGTTTCAGACAGCAGGTCCAAAGGACCAGATTTGTTATTAGGTCACGTTTAGAGCCAGTGCTCACAGAAGCCTTCAAGACTTATTTTTAGAGCTGAATTTAGACATGGAGTGGCATGTGCATTGTATTGTTTTTCTTGCCCTCTTATCATAATTTCTGGCTGTTCTGACCTTTTCCAGCATGTCCAGTAAGCAGCAAAATGATAACAAACCACACAGAAAACACCCATGCACATGATCCTGGGGTTGTATTTTTAGCTTAGTTTCTTGAAAAAAAATTAGATTTGTGTGCTCAGTACTCTGTCCTTCAAATATGACTTCGACCTATAGCAAATTTGGACTAAAGGTGGTAGAAACTGTGTTTTCTGGCTTTTTGCAAATAGGCAGCTGCACACAGAAGAGAGATTTTTAGTTAAAGGCACATGGAGGACAGATCTCAATCCTTCTGGGATGGTCGTTGGTGGCACAAAGTTTCTGCGGCTTTCAAAGTTTTACTTTACTCAGGCGGAGGCAGTGAACTGCTATCCACAGGAAACTTTTTGTGGTAGTTGCTGTTTTACAAGGTGCTTGTGATTCTGAGCAGATCACGTCACCTCTCCGTCCGTCGATTTTTCTTCTCCAACTCTTACTAGTTGGTTGCAGTTAGATGATAAACTGATTTTCTAGTTGTCTGTCCAGTGTCTCGTCAAATGGAGTGTAATATCAAGTGGACCTTGCTAGTTCTACTGCAACCTGCACAGCATAAATATTGTCAGTGGGCACCTAAACATGCGATTAGGACAAAATGGGGCATCTGGGAATATTTGTGTCACTGTCCTTTTTACAAGGTGAAAAAGACTGGGATGTGTATGTTTATTACTTATTCACTGCACTTATGTCAGGTTGGATATGAACATTAAGTCTTTTTTTGTTTTTTTTTTCCTGGGGATAACTTACGGAGTGTTCCCAAGGCAGTGGTGATGACAGCATGGTGAATGATTGCCAGAAAGAGGGTGACATCATTTCACTTAATGGCCTTAGATAAGATATTAAGTACCATTACTTAATCATGCTCTGATAAGAACAACTACGTTCTAAAACATTTAATAAATGTAATACTAATGCCTTCTCAGCACAAAATACTTTGCACAGCAAGTAGATTTTATTTTTTCAAAGAGAAGGAAAATTTCTCCCTAGTGCTGAGTGTGTGATTTTTCTCTCTTGTCTTGGAGGTTTGTCCCAGAGGTTATTGCTCTTGGTGTTGGAGGGCTGTGCCCTGGTGAGAGCCCTGCTGGAGCTGCCAGCCTTGCCTCTGCCTGCGTGGCCTGGGTAGCTGCATTGCTGCTTCCACCTTCTGGAAGAGACATTGAACGAAGGATCCTGGGCTTTATGGGGTTTTCTTGGTATTCTTTTACTTGATTTCTCTGGATTTTCTCTCTGCTGCTCTGAGTGTATCCAATGGACTCTATTCCAAAGACTTTTTGTCCTTTTCTCACACTCCCTCCATTTCTTTTTTTTTTCTCCCTTATATTCTTTAAAAAAATATAATCTGAAACACATGATAAACAGTTGAAAAGGCTGCTCACCCAGCCTTTTCAGCAAAGGATCTAGCAAAAATGAGGATGTATACTGTGCTCCTGTGTCGGGAAATACACGAAGTACCATACTAATTTTGTCTTCTTACAAGTACTTGTAGGTAGTGTCATCCAGTGAGGATTAAGTAGCAGCACAAAATACAATGATGTGGTTTGTAAGGGAAGAAAAATACCCTATTTATAGTGGTTTTGTTCTCCTAAGACAACAGGGTAAATATTGCTAATCCTGTGCTGTGAGGGATTGCTGTGGATTCAGAACTTTTTTTTTGAAGCCTGTACTTTAAAGGTAGTTACAATGTCAAAGTATTCTTAAAAACATGTTGTGGCATGGGAAATGTCAACTTGAAGTTATGGGTTGGTCAGCTCTAGCAGTGAAAATAGAGATGATTTACTTAATGCTTTCCTGGCAGCCTCTCGCTCTTCAGAGGTGCTATGGCTGGGGCATGCAAAAAGCTGCATTTTGCGTAGGGTCAGAACAACGATAGGTAGCAGTGGGCCCAGAGCGCTGATCTGCTCATGCATGGGGTAATGAGATGCTGCAGGGACACTGCGTCTGGCTGGACATGCTGTGCAGGGACTGAGGAGTGGCTTGGTTTGTCTGCCCAGGGCTCTATGAGCTGCTCTTGTGCACTGGATCTAAAAAAAAAATCCATAAATATCGGTTGAATCATCAGGGTTTTGAAGTAGATAAGGAGTTGCTTAGAAGGACCCCATCCAATTATTATAATATTCCCCAGTCATATTATATGCAAAATGAAATCCTGGGCATCAGAAAATGTAAACATGCATAACTCTTGTCTGTGCTGAATCAAAGAAACAACCAGTTCTTTTTTTTGTTGTTTTTTTTTTCTGTAAGTAAATGTGATCTGATCTCTGTTTCCAAAATCTACAGTATTTAAAAAAAACAAAACACCTTATTGCACTTGTAGACAGATTTTGGTTTTCCCTTCTTGCTCTTAGGAAAAGTTTTACATTTTTCCGTATCAGTGCCAAGTTGGCAGAGCAATTCCTGGTCATAAGGCTACAGAAAGAGACGGGGACAGGTAGGCTGCTGAATACCAGTCTGTGTGACTGGCACTGTTGCTACTGTTAATTCTTAACACGTTGGCTTTCTTTCCCTTCAAATATTGATGGGTAAGGACGCACAGACCCACACAGGCAAGCGCATGGGCAAGTGTCGGTGAGCGAGCCTTGGTCTTGTAGGGTGCAGGCTGAAGTTCTTTTGTGAAAGAATGAGTATTTTAGTGTGACAGTACCTGGGTAGATGATTCCACCCTCTCCCTCTAGATGACAGCAGAACACTAGCCTTGCCGTAAGGGCTTGTCTCTTAAATGTATTTCAAAAGAATATTGTTATTTGTTATCCTGCTTGATTACTCTTTTAAAGAGGTTGGATTACTCTGTAATATATTGCCCTGCTTCAAAACAAACTCTGCATACTTTGGACCACTGATAAAAAGAAAAAGCACCAGGAGTTTAAACATGTTCTTTTATGAGTATCTGTTTCTACAAACATGAAACATGTTTGCACCTGTGATAAATACCTCTGTATTTCACAGGTAAAACACGAATCAGATGCTTCTTGACAAGCAAGATCCTGAGCCCTCAGAGGCATCCTCCTTTCTAACACCTCATGAATGCACTTTTCTGGAGATGAATGCGGAGGAGTACATCTGTGCCAGGGCAATGCTTGCCAGGTGAGCATTGTGGTTTGGTTCTTGCACCTTTCCACAAAGAGGCAGATAAAGCCAGTGCTATGATGTGAGCTCCCTGCCTTGGGCTGCATCTTCTTCCGGCTGGCCCGGTAAATTCCTCTCACGCCTCTGGCCAGGGACAGCTCTCCAAAGCAGGCTCCCTTCTGCCACCGAGGCGGGTCGAGCTGAAGTGCCTCATCCTGCTGCTCTGGGCTTTCCCACCCACCTGCTGCTGCCACCCAGTTCAGGGCTCTCGGTGGCTGCTTCTCTAAGTGGTGTTTGCTGCAAGAAAGACAAGGTGGTCTCTCTCTCTTGCCTCACAGCCCACAAGGCCTTTGCCTGTGTGGGTTCTGGCCCTTAGCTGTGTTGTTTTTTTCTGTATGGAGGCCTTTGCAGCTCATTTTTCTAGAGTGTTTCTGCTGGGAGACCTTTTGACTGCTGAGTTAGAGACAGAGCAGCATTCACTTTGGCTGTGACACCCAGGGGATGCACCCACATGTACCCTTGGCTCTTTTGGACTGCCTTAGCTTGAACTTGGTTCTGTAGAAAGAAGAAAAACATTGGCAAGCGAATGGAGAAGGTTCTTAGGAATGCAGGTAACAATTTATACTTAGGAAGAAAAGTCAGGAAAAAAATTACACAAGCTCTTAAAAAAACCTATTTAAATGCTATCTGCGCTTCCCCCAAGTGATCTTTGTCTCACAGAGAAACAGGACAAGCTGAACTGTGAAACAGTAAGTGGATTATTAGTTATATATATATATTTTTTACGGGTGGGCTGTTGTTAGCTATTGTGAGAGGTGTTTGGGTATCCCAGTCACACTGCCAAAGGTTTGTGTCTTTGCAGTTGGAGATACAAACAGGGTTTGCTGTTGTGTGTAACAGGAAGAGGGGGAGGAACAGCAACCAGGCGGAGCAGAACTGGGCAGCTTTCTAACATGGCTTTGCATGTGGGTGGGAAGGTTTCCGTTTATCTCCCTGGTTGCCGTCCTTGCTTCTCCAGTCCCAAGCAGCACTGTGAGAGCTGGCTCTGCTTCTTGCCGATTCACAGTAAGGAAAATACAGGAAACATCCAAACTGGTTATTAGTTGTGCTTGCAAGAATGACAGCTTTGGGTTTTGAGGTTGGGGAATGGGAATGACATTAGTGTTTTTTCTACAGTTATATTTGGATTATGTAAAAGCCAGAAAATGGGCTTCATGATAACTTTACCCTATTGATTAAAATACTGCTTCCTTTTTAGGATTTACTTTCTAAATCAGCAGGCGCCGCTACAATAAGACATCTAGAGGGTGTGATTCAGTTTTTCTAGAAATGTAAATCAGTTTAGGAACTAGCAATAAGCAGTTTCAGAGAAAGGTTTTATACTTAAATATTTACTTTGAAAATATTGTGACTTACTCAAATGAAAGTTGCTCTTTTGAATAATTGCTATTTTACCTGTTCTTGGGCTGCAGCAGCTATTTACAAGACACTAAAGTTGTGGATGGGAATACAGGAGGGGGACTTTTTTATCAAAGCTGGAATTTTTGAAGTACAGCAGAGTAAAGTCATTAGGTTTCATAACTTGAAAGTTATTTCAGAGTGTATATATAATATATCCAAGGAAGAGAGGCTGTAGCTTAGCACTTATATCAGGAAAAGGTGAAGTAAGAGAAGCAGTGATTCAAATGAAGGAAGTAAAGACAACAGGATGAAGTTGGTCATTACTAAAATAAACTGGTGAAACTCTAAAGTGGTAGTGGGAGAAAAACCCCAAAACAAAAAAAAAACCCCAAACCCAAAATTTCTCACCTGAAGCACTGATACTTACCACAGACATCGATAAATAAAAATCCCATGTTTTGGATCCTGCTGCTCAATCCCTTACTTGTGAAAGTCCCACTTGTGAAAGGGTAGAGTGTGATCAGGCAAGAAAGAGGCCCAGCCCCTGGGTGGGGGCTTTGTGCTTCAGGAAAGTTCATCAGCCCAGATGACACTGGGTTGTTGAGGGATACTCTTAAGTTGGAACTGTGGGAGATGTGGGAGTGGGACATAGGTATTTGTTTGCCTCCCAGGAAAGGCAATTTTAAATGGCAGGCTCTGACACGTTGCCTTGGCTTGAAAGGAGTGAAGGCCTGTGAAAAGTCACGAGAGACTGGGGTGAAAATTGGTTGGAGAAATCAGTTGTGATAATGATAAAGCCGTGTCTCACCAGGAAAGGTTCAAAAGACTTGAGGCTGATATGAGACTGCGCTTCCAGGTAGTGTCAGGTTGGAGTGTCCCCTGGTCTCTCACCCTCAGGGAAGTAAAATCCTGTAACTGGCAATCATTTTCTGCTGAGCTTCATGGTTTTCTAGTGAGATGTTGCAGTGTTGTAAAGGATAGTTAGATGTAACCTCTCAAAATCTCGTTTTAAATGGTGTCCTGTCACTTTGGACTAACTCACGGTTAAGCTGGAACAATTCTTATTTTCAGCTGTAGTGTCTTTTTTGTCCTCCTCCTCTAGAACAAATTTTGAAGACTATATAAATTGCTATTCTCAAATCTCTTATTTTGCTCCACTTTCTTTCTGGTAATACCAAGGACCCCAGACAAGATCTCTTAGAGCTATGTGCTACAAACATGAGGGAGTGTAGATCTTTGCCCCTGTTTGGAATAATTAGTTAAAGGCTGAAGGTTCCTGCTCGTTTCAAATAAAGTTAAAGTATCATCTGTGCCTGTTCACTAGACCTTCCAAAAAATGCAGGAAAAAACAGGCTGGAAATAAATAGGAAAAACTAGCTCCAAACAAAGAAAGGTCCAAACTACCAGAATGGAAAATGAGATTTTCATAGTTGAAAGGTGACGCCATCCCAGCTTTTTCATTTGGAGTTTGCCTCTATTGTGAGTTTTGAGTCACGGGGTTCAGCCAAGCTCAGGACAGACACAGCAGGAAAAAAGTGAGCATCTGTCCCATGACGGTGTCATTCCCAGCACTGATGCAAGAGAAAGGACAAACCTGCAGGAAAGGGCTGCAAGCTCATAGTGGTGAGGATGGCACAGGCCACCTTATGCCCATGATATAACGCAAATTTACCACAATAAAACCATGGCTTGACTATATGCTAAAAGTTTGTTCCAAAAGAAAATGCTCGAGTTAATTTTTCAGGCTAAATGTTTTAGATGGTAAAGACAACACAAAGATCTATGTCTTAAAAAAAGAACCAGAACACACTCTGTAGTCTTTATTTCCATTAATACTGGAAGCATTTAAAAAAAAACAACAACCACTGTATAGCACCTTTGGGGGGAGGTTTACATATTGTATCCGTACAGCAGTATGCAGCAGCAGAAACACACAGCTACTACAACATAAACCTATATGTTTCTGAATGGAAGGTATTTAATTGGGACAAACACCTCCCCTTACACAAATATCTCTCTGAATTTTGATGGCAAGCTCAAAGCAGCTGAAGAACTGGGATTCTCAGCATCTCTTAGTATTTTTATAGCAGGAATTAGCAGCCGAAAGTACGTTTGAAAAATGTCTGCCTAACTGCTGCTCTTGGATGGAATTTCAGTTTTTCAAGTCTCAACAACATACATATTAAATTGTTTCATTACTTGGCTCTTTGCCTCTGAATGAGGTAACTCATCAGCCTGCTAAATCTGTAGCTGGGACTGAGCAATCATCTCTGCTTAAAACCAATTGTGAAGCAAATGCTGGCGTGCTCCGCCCTCCTCGGTGGGTTACTGCTGTACTGCAAACTCCTCACTGGCATTTTGGTTGCATTTGAGAGCCTCAGTTGTGGAAAACATTATAAAAAGTCAGAACAAAACAATCATCCTTGTCCTAAGGATCCTCCAGTGCGTTGCTGTCCTTTTTTTTGCAGTCAGTCTTCATGTGTCCTTCTCCTGAACTGCAGCTGGGCTCAGCAAGTTGCAGTCACTGGAGTTAATGGAGTTAGATCTGCACAGCACCTTGCCAGTGAGCCCAAGGAGACCTTTCTCGCACTCCTTCCAGTAATACTTTCTTTTTGGATAATACCTTCGTAAGGACAGTAGGAAAAAATGAAAACCCAGCGTCACACTTACGTGAATATAACCAGAGTCTGTCTTGCTTGATACTGGTAGCAGACAGCCTCTCAGTGTGAAATTTATGTAAGTAATTATAAACCAACTTTTTGAGGTTAGTGTCCAGTTTTGCTGCTGCTTAGCACAAGAACAAGAGTCCAGAAGTGTTTTTTTATGTTTGACTACCTTTGTTATTAGTTTTTCTTTTTTTGTGTGTGTTTTTCTTTCCCTTAGAAATGTAAGGGCTATGAAGTCTGACGTTTCGTAGTTTTACTGAAGGACATCTTAAAAGTCTTACAAAAACATACCAAGGTGATAGAGACAGTAAGCTTTGAATGTGTAGAATAATCACCTGGAGCTAATTAGTGGTTTGTAGTTTTAATGGATAATCAAAGGCTGGGTTCTTGTACGAGACTAAGTGTGTACCATATTGCTCGCTCTGAGGCTTTTTGCATGCCTTACACAGACATACAGACAAAATAATTGTGGAAATGAGAAAGAGTCCGCTTGCTGCAGACAGAGCAGCAAAGACAGACTTGTAGCTGGGTTTTGTTTTAAATCTGGTGCAGGAATTCCCTGGAACTCCCTGACTTGATATCTGGCTTGACCCTGCTTTGTTCAAAGCAGTCACGCAAATGTAGTAAGTGGTGTATGGTGATAGATTATACAGAGTGTACTGCCTTGCTGTGGAATAAATATTGTCCAGGACAGACCGTCTGTTCTCACCGCCTTGAGCGTGAAGCATCAGCTCGTAGGTGTGAACAACTGAATTTGGGGCGCACCAGTGTATCTGTGCAGAGCTGTCTGTAACTTCAGACACTTCTCGGAGCCTTGGTGGATCTGGAACCTCATCTTCCCTCGACATGCCAGGACATAAACACTGGGATGCACGCTGCAGTTCACTGCACGGCTTCTGAAGGTGCCTGCAAGGATTGTAGTCACAGATGGTGTAGGCTGGTTGCACGGGCGGGTCTGTTGAGTGGTCACCGTAATCGTAGTCATCTACAAAGTGTATCAGCGATCTGGTGGATGCCGGCTGCGACCGAGCAGTGGTCCTTGTGGAGTTCAGCTGCGGTAGGTTCGTTTGTGGTGTACCTTCCCCAGCGTGAGTGGCAAAGGAGTGAATATAATGGTCAGTGGCATTGGGATTTCCTGTTGCTCTAGTGGAATATTCACTAGTGGGCTGGTTGAATGGGCCTTCCTGGGGAAACGTCGCATCGGTTGTTCTGAGCTCTCCCTTTAGCTGATCTGTTCCAGTTTGACTTGTGGAGCTATAATCTGAGGACTGACTATAGAGCTCTTGGAGAAGCCCCAGGGAGGTCGTTATGGACATGAAGAAAGGAGGGGGATTGCTTCTGGGTTCGGAAACTGCCTCCTCTTGGTGGGAGGAAGTGTTGGCCTTGGTGAGCATTGGCTCAGTTGGGTTGGCTGCCGTTGTGCTCCTTACGTCCCTCTGAATTAGGGAGCTGGTATAAGTGTCTTTGCTTAGTGGAGCAGAGTCTGTTGTCGTTACTCCAGTAGTGGCGTCATAATCAGTAATGCTGAAAGCATCATGTTTGGGAGAGGGTGTGCTCGTGTTGGGCAGCGTGAGATTTTTCTCAGACTGGCATTTATCATAGAGCTCTAGCAGTGAAAAAGATGTTGAAGGTCTGCTCCAGTCTTCCTGGGATGTGTTGCAAGAAGTCTCCCTAGCCCTGCAGAGGGGACATGTCAGAATACACAAGATCCACAGAATGTTACAGGCTCCTTCCTGTAAGGCTTCTTGGATTGGAATTGGCAACATGCTTTTTGAAAACAATCTTTATATTAAAAAGACATGAAACCTACTCTGGAGCTAGGTTGTACTAACACACATTTTTTGGAAAAATGGGATCTTAGTTGACTGGCTTTTTGTTTTTGTAAGGTGCAGGAATATCTTTTGCCTTTGGTACAAGAACTGTGAACCTTAGCAAGAGTGTCAGGGTTCAAGGCAACTTGTCATCAAGAGTCAGTCTTTAATGCCCCACTAAGATGGGAACACACGCAGAGAGATGTAACAGGGTCCCCAAGATCCTTAAGCCAGCTAGTTTAGGCAGCTGGGCTGTGCTGACACAGGATGCGCTTTAAATGACTTAAGTTTTTCTTTACTCAGACGTTGCATGTTTTTGTAAAGAATGCAACTGCTAAGCCCATCCTGATGAGAAACAATCTAATTTTAACGATCTACTTTCCTTCTCTCTTAGCTACAAATGACAAATCTTCTTGGTGGCCTTTCAAAAGGAAGAGAGAGCACACATATGCAAAACACTTATTAACTGCAGCTTATTTTAATTAGTCTGTAAAACTGTGGGAGAACATGAAAACAATAGGTGACAAATGGTGTTATTTGGAAGGCGATTTGTTGACTGCCCGTGCTGGTGTAGGCTTTGGGAATGCAAAGGCAAGGAGGAAATAACTTGCTAAATTTTCTGCAAAGTCTTCCAGTTTTTGCTCCCAGTGCTAGCCCATCAAGGCCACCAAGCCAGGTAATTTTTTATCTCCAGCTAATAAGGAGATACGAACGGAAATAGAGAGAAAATAAGCTATTCTCACCTTAAAGTACAATTCACAGCTAATAACACATTATACCTTTCAAATGTGTGCCCATCACATTTGCTGGTGTTCAGGTATAATTCAGTCATGCTTTGTCGCTGAAGGGGGCTTCATTTTGCATTTCTACCTCTCGTGAAGGAAAAAAACACGCAAGGAATTTGAATAACTTATGTGGCAGTGAATGTTTGTCCCCAAATAACGTGTACGTTTGTGTGTGAAGAGCATTACTTTGTCTCCTTGAACTCACTTACTTTTGCAGCACAACTTCCTTGGGTTTGGAGAGCAGCCAGGAGAGCTGGCAGTCGCATAACAGAGGATTTCCGTACAAGTTGATGGTGATGCTATCTGATGAATTGGTATTCCAAGGATTAAAGGAACTCAGGTTACAGCTACAAGATGACAAATGAAATAATTAGCAAATGCTGAACTACCTTCCAACGACTGAACTATCCCAGTGTGTGTAAAACACAAAGCAATATTCCCGTTCCTCTTGGAAGTAGCCAGTCATCAACACCACCATTCTGCCCTTTAAAGCCCAGGCTAATAGCTGCTGGTCTCTCTAATTTGCTGCTGTGTGTTAAAGCATAACAAAAGCATTGTAAGGGGATTAGACTCTTGCCTATTAAAGTCTAAGGACTACTGCAAGAAGAGCGTGTTTGCCTTTGCTGTGAAGTGTCCTAGCTGCAGAAAGAGTGTGATACCTCCCGGCCGTCTGAGTGCTCAGAAGGTGCTTTTAAGTTTGGGTCATGATTTTTAGCACTTTGAACTGGTATTCCTGCAGGCACTATCAAATGCTGTGTAAATTCAGTGCAGCGATCTAGTGGGGCATGGAATCCACTGAGTTGTTTTGCTTAAATGGGTTTATTTTCCTGAAACAGGTTCCTACAGTGCAGACATTGCTCTAGTGTTTTGTTTTCTGATATGCTTATGATCTGGACCTATATTAGAGAAATCTTTTGAGGTGCTCTCCAAATCTTTTCCTTTATGCTGACTGTTCTGTGTACACTTTACCCACTTATATTTTGATAAATCTCTTTCAGACTTTTGTATCCCTTCATATTTCAACAGGTGTGTGACATACCAAGTAAATCACACTGCGGCCTTACCTCTAGAATAAGGACTAAACCATTGCCTTTACTAATGCTGAACAAGGAACTGTATGAATCTTTCACACTGGAAGCGGGAGGGACAGGATTTTTGCCTGCTTCCAAGGGGCAGTTTTTAGTAAACTGTCAGCATGCACCGTTTGTAGAGCAAGGAGGTCTCTGGTGAGACATCACCATTGTAGATGTTGGGAGCATCGTGTGTGTTGCAGATGGGCTTTGGTGGACCTATGCTAATCTTAACAGCACTAGAGAAATTCATCCATTGCACTGGGAGATAAGGCAGAAGGCTGGGAGCAGGACGGATGCGATCTCAAGCAACCAGTAACTGTGCTGTGAGTCTCAGGGCACCTCTTTGGGCCGTATGAGGTCTGTATCACAGGCTTTATGTGGCATGTCTGAGGTTAAGACAGAGGTTTTCTCTGTAGCGTGAAAGCCCATATCGCCTTCCTAAATATTTGATAACAAGCAAACTCTGCATAAAAATCATCTCCCAGGCGCTGTGGTGCTGTGAGGCAAAGACAATGTTATGTGAGGAAGAACAGAAAACAACTCACTTCTCAAATGAGAGATGGCTCAGATGGGGAGCACTGTCAAATATCTCTGTTCTCACAAAACTCAGTGAGCGGGAGTCTTGGCAGTTCAGCTCTCGGAGACTAGGCATGAACTTGAAGAAGTCAGTATCAAGGCTTCTTAATCGGGACATCTTTGTCAGGTGAAGTGATCTGAGGTTGGGCAAGTCTCTGGTCCATGCTGGCTGAACTGAAGCACAAAAAAAAAAGATTTATGCCTGTTGTCTAAATAGAGCATTTTCTGCCTGGAAAAAGGTTTTAAAGTCATAGAGATATAAAATATCTCTGTGGTCTTCTGCAGCTATTCTCTTTGGGAGAGAGAATAAAAATCAATACACCAGTGTCTAAACATCACATTTTTGTAATATTACCTGGAGGTCATACTGTCTTAGGGCAGAGGAAAATGAAGGAAGATAAAAGGCCAATAAAGCTGATAAGAGATAGAGCTTTCTTGTTAGGTGAGATTAAATGAACAATGGTTCAAGGAAGTGCTGGAAGATTAGAGAGGTCTACAAAGTCCTGACTGGTGTGAGAAAGGTAAATAACATTTCTCTTAGCACAGGAAGAAGAGCTGAGAGGCATGAAACTGAAAGAGTAGGTCTTATATCCCAGGGCCGCTGTAACTCGCTATTGCAGGAGGGATTAGGCAAATTCATGAAGGAAATTTGGTCGTATATCTGTTAAATGTGAGTTGAGGTGACGCTTGTAGCTTGAGGAGTCCCTAAAGCCCTGGCTCTGCCCCAGGCTGAGAGCAGCTGGGCAAGGCATCTGACATCTGTCTGCTTCAGCACCTCAGTTATAGACTGTAGCTGGCAAGAAAGGCAAACAAAAAAGAATAATCGTGCCTTAAATTGCTCGGGGCAGGGATTGTCTCCCTGTGCAGAAGTATTTGGCTGGTTGTGGTTGACACAAAAAGCCTCTCTCTGTGTTACTTCATCACAGCAGGATAAAGCAGCGTGTAACTGTGGGGACAGACAAAGATTTCAGCAGCATGTCTGGAAAGACAGCGTGTCCCAAAGCTAAACTCATGGCTGACAGCACAGTGACTGTCAGTACCAGACAGTGGAATTAGGATAGAGGTGGGTGACAACAGGGGACAGCTACCCTGTTTCCCGGTGTCAGGTCTCTGCGCTTCCTTGGGGAGGCTGGGCTGCATGAGGGTTTCTGTCCAGCAGTTACATCACCAGCTGGAGAGGGCCATGCACGCCTGGACCAGCTGCTGGCAGCTCTCAGCGTGCGGTGTTCCCTCTCTCTACCAGGCTCAGCAAGCATGGGAGCCACCGTCCCAGCAAGGCTTCTGCTTTTCCCGGCCTGACCAAGCCCCTTGTTTACAGTGGGAAATCCAGAAACTTACTTTTCTCAAGAGAGGTCCTGCTCAGATCGAGCATGCTGATGGTGTTTCCAGGCCTGTTTGTGGCCTCACTCCGAGATGTGTTCATGGCAAAAGCAGACTCCCTAATTCCTACGCTGTCGTCCTGGCCAAGCAGCGTTGCAGAGAGGTTCAGAAACTGTAGCTGAGGATAACAGGAAAAAGCCAGCGGCTGAATTTCGATCAGTGGATTTCCAGCCAGGGACAGCCACTTCAAGTTAGGCAGGGCAGAACTGTGGCATAATGGCACAGACAACAGCTTATTAAAGCTTAAGTCCAGGGATATGAGACTGGTGAGGGCTTCAGATCCCCACCTAACTGACTGGAGATGGTTCTGCCTCAGCATTAGGATGCGCAGCTGCGGGAGGTTTGCTATCACTGTGCTGTTCACCTCTTCTAAAAGGTTGTTGCTGAGATCCAGGGTCTCCAGGGTCTCCGGAAGGCAGACGGGGAAAGCCGTCAGGCTGCTGTTGGTCAGCTGCAGGGTGACCCAGGTCCTGTTCTTCTGATCCTCGCAGGACATGCTGGTGAGATTAACGTTCTCCCAAGAGTCTTCCTGAGCCAGCTGGAAAAAGGTGGTGACATCCCTGGATGCTGCAGGCTTTGCTCTGCTCACAGGGCCTGAGCTTGTGTTCCCCACCAGCAGAGAGAGGATGAGCAAGCATGGAAACATCCTTCTCCTAAGTAGCTCGCAATTACTTGCAAAATCTGTTTGGTTTTTTGTTTCAGGGAGAGGGAAACAAAACATCAGCATTAAGAGCTAGATTAAAATCCCTCCCGTAGCTACATGCTATTTAAAAGCGAGCGAAACATTTCTAAATCCTTTCCTATTGCATCCAGACAGTGGAAGTGATACTTAATGTCTCTTCTGTAATGAAGCCTAAGTAAACATGGGGACAAAAGCACCACGTGTCTAAGCATACCTATAGTTTTTCATGCAGAAAGCAACCAAGTTGTATTGCGCATCTGGTTCCCATGCCAGGATCAGCCTGGCACCCAGAACCACAGCAGCGTGGGAGCAGGGCTCCTCTCTCCAGCAGCAGAGGAGTACAAAGGAGTACCAGTGCTACGTTAGTATGAAAATACCAGTTAGTACTATACTGGGCAAGCCACAGGACAGCTGCACTTTGAGACTCGCCCTCTTCCTCTGCTCCTGACCAGCTGGCAGTGCCCCAGACCTTGTCTGCCAGGCAGCGGCAGAGCTGGGGTCCTGCTGCAGATGAGAACCGCAGACGTGCTACACACCCCAGCTCCTGCGGAAAGGTTGCACTGAAAATGTGGTTCCCGAACCACATTTGAGTGAAAGTGGTCAGAAATTAAGAGTATGCTCCTGGATCAGAGCCCCAGAGGCCTGGATACCAAGAAGCATGTTATTTAGTGTTATAGTTCCTTCTGTGCTCCCTCTTTGTCCCACCCCAGCTTTGTCTTTGTCGTGTTGGTTTTTTTTTTTGGAAAAAAAAAAAAGTGAGAGAAAAAAAGTCCTGAATGACTTGCCCAAGGCTGCCATCCCAGATCTGAGGTAGGGACTAGCAAAATAGGATGATTTGGTTGCCTGTGTGCTTTTTGTCATCGGGAACTGGGCAAGAGCTGAGCAGCCTCAGGGCTTCCTGGTCACTGGGGCTGCTGGATTCCCAGCACATGGCAAGGAGAGTGATAGGGCAGCTGGATCCCGATCTTAGATTTAATCTTAGTCCCTGGCTCTAAACCGCATCCGCTTGCACGTACCTGTCCAGAAGTCCTGATGCCTCGTGGCTTTGCTCTGCGTGGCTCCGAGTGCCTGGCCTTGATTTTATACACTTGGGTGACTCAGCCGAGAGCGTGAAATGCCTCTTTTTTGTTCCCAGCTTTCCCTGCTCGCGGCTCTGCCCACAAGTGCAGGCGAGGTTTGTTCCAGGCTCGCTCCCCCGCATCCAGCTTTCCCCTGCCTGCAGAGGGGGTGGCTTCAGGCAGCTTTCCCACTTCCTTGGCCCGAGCAGGAGGTGGGTGGGAGGGCTCTTGTTTCCCAACACTCAGACAGGGCTATTCGCTCTGTCTTTGTCTAAGCAGAGAGGGTAAAGAGAAAAAAGATCAGTGTCTGTACGCCTTCCACTGACGGGGGGAAGGGAGAGGAATTACTGTTTCTTTGCTGACAGGTCAGGATGATGTAAAGCTGACATGCGCTTTGGTCGCTCTGTAGGCGCCAATAAAAGGCTTCAAGTGTTTATATTTCTCTCAAAAATTCTTGCACTTGGGAAAGTCCTGAAATTTCACACAGGACAAATAACTCTTCCAAGGAGGACCTTGGGAAATGTCAGAAGCAAAGCGCTCATTTGCCGCTCCTGCAGAGAGGAATTCTCTCGGCTGATGGAGAAGGCCTGTGGCATCTCATGCTCAGTGTGATGGACTTGGGAGGCCTCTCCCAGTCCTGCTGTTGTGTTCTCTGCTCTGCACTTGCTGTACCGTGTGGCTCCGGAGAATTCCCTTCATGTCCCTTCTCTCCTCCTTTGCTGGAGAAGTCAAACTGACATTGTAAAACATCTCCCACCAAGGGACCTGCCCTGAGTTTCTCAACATTCCCACCACTCCAATAATAATTTGGCTGATCGAGATCTGAGAATAAAGCCAGGAACTGGAAAGGGATGAATTGATAGAGATTGTTCCAAAATAAAAGCAAAAGGGTGGTCAGTTCCTGTTGTAAGATATTTAATGAGTAAAATTTCCGGGGAGAACAGTAGTCAGTGCTTTTCATCTGTCAGGACAACAAAACCATTCCATGACACGGAGGCAACACAGACTTGTATGCTTTGGTGCTAAAGTGCAGATAAAGGTCTTCCTTTCCCAAAAACCTTGAGTCTGCATGTACGCAGACTTTATCTATTGACCGTGTCATTCATTATCTGCATGGGGAGAGAGCCTTGAAAAACACCAGAACATCCAGAGAACAAGATACAGTCTTTTTTGTAGGACTCTGCGGAGCCATTGCAGTTCCCTTGGAGGGTAGGCGAGATGTACATATTGTTCCCATGTGGAATGGCTCTAAGGCAAGACAAATAGTTTCCCAAATGAGAGGCTAATCCTGCAGCTTGACCCTGGTGGAGCAGCTCCCAGGCCCGTGCTTAGGGCAGAGTGCAGGCCAGGCACGTAAGCACCAACAGGTACCTTGAGAGATCTGCACTCTGCTAGGTTCAAAGGGCAAACTGGAGCAGGTTAAAAAAATCTGAAGAATTTAGTATGATAGGAGGGAAGTGCAGCCCTGGCCAGGCGGGTGGAAACCCTGCCTTCCCTCTGGCTTTGCAGATCTGCTGCCAGCAAAGCTCCTATTGGAGAAACTGGGGAGCAGGGAGGTGGCCTCTCTTTGCTTTGGGCAATTAAGTACTTGTGTTGTGTTAGCCAGTATTGATGGGCAGTGAATTTTCATTAGTTATTGCATTGCTTTTAATCTCTTAAAAAACTACTCCGTGAAACCTGGAGAGCCAAATGCTGCCTTGATTTTAATGCGTTCAGCTTTCCTGACTTCATTTTGGAGGCTGAGACAAGCAGCCTTGTAAGACTGGAAAAGCGGCCCAGCAAGCGGCTGCTCATTTCAGTGAAGGTGGAAGGGAGGTGGAGTCTTTGCCCAGAGGCGCTTGATTTCTGAGTGAGACAGAGAACCTCTTGCAAGAAGCAGAGCACCCTTGGAAAATGAGCTTTTGTTATTTCAATTTTCCGCCTTTGTCTCTGCTTTTTGGATGCCCAGTTTTTGAGACAGGTGGTGTATCCTCCCAGCTCTTTGCCTACCTGTAAATTCTAACTCTCTGCAATATTGCAGCTATGGTGCTACATCTCAACCAGCTGCCCAGCTATTGGTGAAGGTTTCCCCCGGGCAGATAGCAGCCCTCTTCACCAGTTGCTGTGAAATCATGGGGTGGCAGCAGGCAGAGATTTCCCCTTTGTGAGTCACTTTGGTCTGTTCTCACTGTGTTTCTTCATGCTATTCTTCTCCTTTATTCTGCTTTTCTAAGAGTTTCAGGGACAACACCGGGGTTTTGTAAAGGCAGGCATTTTTGCCGGCCTTTTCACATGGATGATGCGCAAAGAGGTGAACCAGATGCCCTCTCCCCGGGGCTGATTCAGTGCTGCACAAAACCCCTCTGCTTGCAGGAA
>NW_009704874.1:20291-21744 GCF_000703405.1 Apaloderma vittatum
ATTCCTTAGTGACACCAAGATAAGCAGAATAGGGAAGAGCAAGAGAAGGAGAGGATGGTACCAGGCTGTAAAGTTTAAGAGATGACTGTTTCTTACTGGCCATGATCCAAGTGATGGTTAAGGATGAAAATATCCTGAAAACAATCTGGAGAATGGCTTTTAAAGCCAACAAAAGAAAGAAGTATTTTGCAGGTCAGTCCACAGAACAAGCCCAAGCAAGACATTTTCCTACAGAGGACAGGGAGAGAATGCAAGAACAGGATTATTTAGCCTGAGGTTTCAGAAAACTGTGGGGTGTGTGTGTTGTCCGCTGCAGTAACACATGCTGAAGGCAGTGGTGAAATCCCCTACGGAATTTGGTGTAAGAACAGACAGCAGCCATCTGACATTGGTAGTGTTTTACCCTGACCTTTAATTTTGCTTTAATTAAGCATGATATAGAGACTAGGGTTGCAGCTGAGCTGAGGTATTAGTTTCCTGAAGGTTTTCGTTTTCGTCTAAACAACATTCCTGTCCAGGATTTTGTCTCTGCATTGCGAAATTTCAGTGCAGACGCCCTTGTCCTGCTTTTGCTCTTTCTGTAAAAGATCTCACACATCTGGCTAAGTACAGACACTGCTCCACGGGTCTTTAACCCTATGTGTAAATCAGGTGGTACGAAAAAGCAAAAGTCAAGTCTAACCAGGTTGAGTAAGGGAGGGTGGGGTGCCCCATGTACATTAAGGGAATGTCTGGAGTCTGGCTGGGACGTGCTCGGTGACGTGGGGTGGGATGAAAGATGACTCGATGCTATGGCTGGCCGCGAGCTGGGCTGGTGCGGGTGCCAGGCAGAGCAGGCTCGTGCAGGTCTCCTCTCAGGAGCTGCTCACTGTATCCAGCCTGGAATTAGAGGTGCAGGAGTGCCTTGTGTCCTGCCTTCCTGCTATGACCTTTCCAGGGGCTGCTTGTTATAAGCGGAGTTACTGTCAGGACTTTGCAAGCATCTGGACAAAAACACCTTCCTTTCCTAAGTGTTCTTTGCCTATCATGAAGAAGCAAGGAGAAAAGATAGCTGAGGATCTGGAGAAGCACGGAGAGAGGACAGCAGGAAGGAAAGGATTGTTCCTTGAGAGCTAACATGACACAGGGTGAGGCTTACGGCCAGCCAGGATGAGCTGGCAGAGCTCCTCCGTGCAGAGCAGCAGGAAGCCTTTACCGGGAAGCAGTGACGCAAGGAGTGAGACTGAGGGAGGGGCAGGAAAGAACAAAGAAATATTGGATAGTTTCTCTGAAATCGCAGTCCAGACAACATGAACTGCAAGTGTGTTTGCTAAGCAGTAAAGTGTGCGGTGTGTTCTGCTGATGAGAACTACGTGCAAAGTTCCCGTATGTCTGCATTCATGTGTGCAGATGGTTAGACAACAGGTGGCAACTACAAGGCTTATAGATCATAGAATCACAGAATCACAGAATC
>NW_009704875.1:0-639 GCF_000703405.1 Apaloderma vittatum
GGGATTTTGCCTCTCCCAGCCCCACACATCCCCAAGGATAAGATTTTGCCTCCCTCTCCAGCCCCACACATCCCCCCCGGATGGGATTTTGCCCCTCCCAGCCCCACACATCCCCCACGGATGGGATTTTTGCTCCCTCCAAGCCCCGCGGATAAAATTTTCCCCCTCCTCGAGCCCCCTCTCACCCCCACGGATGAGATTTTCCCCACTCCACACCCCGACACCTCCTCATCCCCACACGCACCCCCCTCTCTGGGGTCAGGAGATGAAATAGGGGGGGGGATCAGACAGGAAAGACTGAGAGAGGCGAGGATGGAGGGGACACACACACCCCCCGACCGGAGCCCCATTCCTTATGCATCCGTGCGCTGATGCGGGCTGACAGCCCGGTTGCGTTGGGTCCCCTCGCCCCTGCGCGGCCGCGGCTCCGGCTATTTTGGTTTTGATGCTAATTTGCTCCGTGTTGGGCCGAGGTTCACGCTCCGGTCAGCCTTGAGCTGATACCATCCGCCTGGTTGTGCCAGCCAAGGTTCTGCTGTCAGCTCCCCTCAGCCTCCGCCTGCTCCCCGAACCGTGAACGCCACACGCGGGGAGGATGCGGGGGGAGCCCCTCGTCAGCTCCGCTCGGCGCCGCGGCGG
>NW_009704876.1:0-1444 GCF_000703405.1 Apaloderma vittatum
TAGCAGCAGCCGAGCCGGGGGGCTCGGGGTGCGGAGACACCAGCCCGGTGTGATCAGAGGAAGTCCCAGCAGCAGCAGCAACCGCAGCAGCAGCAGCAGCAGGAGGAGAGAGACCTGGAGGCAGGGGTGCCCTGTCCTCGCCGGCAGCCCAGTCGTATCCCCTCTGCGAGAGTTTATAGTGGATGTACTTCAGCACTATCTCCCGGTTATCGTAGCCTCTTCTCCCCGGATGAGCCATAATTCCCAAGAGGAAGCAGCAAGAGGGAGGGAGAGAGGAAGAAGAGGAGCAGGATGAACCCAAAAAAGTAAAGCAGCCAACGATAATAAAATTAATAACACCAAAAATTATAATCCAGTTACTGTATCGGGCATGGTTTCATTCATGGTGCTGTGGGGGAGTTCTCAGGGTCTTGGAGGTACTTTTGTCTTCTCAGTGTTTCCTCCTTGGTTTGAGATGCACAGTATAAATAGGGATTAAAATGCTGTAAATACTTTACTTCCAGGTGCACAATTATTACTTATTACCAATTTACTTTAGGACCAATTCCTCCTCGGTGTTGGAACACATCTTAAAAAACAGTATACCGATTCAAAATGAGGTGCATTCTTCCCTAGGTGCTGAACTACCACGGACACGAAGGAGCGGACGAACAGACACGGCAAAAACGGCAATTCAACACAACTTGCTAAATAGCCTTGGATGAACGTTAATCCAACGCACTTTAAGCTAGAAACCTCACCACTGCTCTTTTTTTTTTCTTAAGTTACACAAACTAAATTTCCTCTGTAAAGTACTTACTTGGACTATAAATATGTTCCTCTGTCAAGTTTCCTCTACAAAAAAAAATAGCAACAACAAAACCCAAACATCGCAAGTCTTCAGAAACGTTAAGTTCTGGCCGCTTTGATGCTTCAAGTCACCAAGGGGATTGGAAAGGGACAAAAAAAAAAATCTCTACGATTTGAAATGTTTTTTCCCAGACTCCTGTTTAACAGACATCTCCAAAGATGTGTCAGAGCTCAGAAAATCCCGCCTCGCAGCCCGGGAAGACGAACAACCCAAAAGAGACGGAAAATCCTGGAGACCAGATGAACGACATTTGAATCCAAGCTCTCGCAGAAGTGCTCCGTTTTTCCCTCCAGTGCAACGTACAGACATAGGCATTTACGTAGTTTCATTCAGACACCGATCGCAGGAGCCTGGTGCTTCCACACACACGCACGCACACATTAAAAAAAAAAAATTAAAAAAAATTTGCATGTATTTAGGAAATTAATTCTTTTTCACAAAAAGGAGCGTAAAAAAAAAATCATGAAAAAAATAAAAAGAGAGAAGGCAAATTGCTTTTGACTGTGGCTCCGGGGAGAAATGCCATTTCCCGAGCAGCTTTGTATCGCAGGAGGAGGAAGAGCCCCCGGCGCTGCCGCGGAGGGGCGCGGACGG
>NW_009704877.1:0-7428 GCF_000703405.1 Apaloderma vittatum
AAAAAAAAAATAAAAAAAAAGAAAACAGAAAATCCATCAAGCCACAACCTGCTGTAGTTTGCACTGGTTAGTGCATTTTATAATATTGTCGACTGCTGAAAGCAACAAGAAAAATAATGTATACAATAAAAACAGAAGATGAACTTTACAAACACACCCCCCATAAGAACATCAACAAACACGAGCACTGTAACAAATATAAACACTCCACAAAGATCAACAGCCTATATCCTGAAGCAAAACTACAAACGCAAACAGAAGTTTAAAAAAAAACCCTGTTATAACCCCAAATAGAATTCAACTGGTGCAGCACAAAAAGAAAAAAAAGAAACCACACCAAAGTGTTGGAAAATAAATGAGAGCAGGGGAAACAGTTGAGCGCCAACATAAAATAAGTAGTTATGGGATTTCTCTGTGGACACACAGGCCAGCAGAGGCTGCCGCGCTGCCTGTTACAGACAGCCACGCAGTGATGCCAATAAGTCAGTTTATTGTAACCATAAGGTGAAGGCAGTTTTACTGGAAAACCTGTTTTCCAGAAGATTAGCTTTTGAGGAATGGGACCAATGGAACCAAAATTTCTCAGAAGGTATAATATAATCAGAAATACTGGTGTTTACACAGGCAAGAGGACAGACGCTTAGGAAAATTCCACTTAGCCAGGCTGGCAGCTGCCTCGGGATGAAACCAAAGTTGTGCATATGCCTTAACCAAATCCAAGAAAAAGTGCTTTTCTGCACTCAGCTTCAAGGCTTGTGCAAATTCAGGATCTATAAACTCACTCACAGCCATACCGCTCTTGGACATACTTTGTAATGCAGAGCATTTGAAATTGCATCTGCATCAACGGCCGAACTCCACACGGTCAGTGTGTGACTCGAGCTTCTCTCCTGCGAGCTGACCTTTTTGACTTGACCATCATGTACCCAAAAAACACTTCAGTGTTCTCTACACCCTGAGCACGTGGCCACTGCGGGAACACAGAGCACACAAGCAGTAAGAAAAAGGTCCCTTCTGAGTCTTGTTAAGGGGAATAGCCAACTTCACAAACTAGCGTTCCCTAAATCTACCCCATGTCTGGTCCTCACATGTTCCATGCTGCCAGACTAAATGACAAAATCTCTTTGAAACATCACCTGAACTCTGCCCTGTCTAAAAGTGACCTACATACCAGATATCGGGGCTGTAGGGAAGGACTGGATTTTGAGTGCACAGGGCACTTCTCACCATCATTCTGCTGTATTCCCACCTTCAAGGCAATTCTGAAAGAACATACATATATCAAAGTATTTGTGAGCTGAAGAATATCGGGTCAGTCCTTTTGAACGCCCTGTCCTGCTCCAGTATGTGCCTGATCCACATGGATAAGCAGGGTGTAAATTTATGAATACCATAATATACACAGGCACTAAATGATGAGCATGACCAAAGAGCCCCTAAATGAAAACTACTGCTGCTGCTTTAGGCAGAGGGGCTGGGAAAAACTGGCAGGCTGCAGCTTCCCAAGGGAGTGGGCAGGGAGTAATCAGCTGAGTATTCATTACAAACACTAAGGAAAACGTACGCCTTTCACTCTAAAGCATCATTTTCAGCTCAACCGTAATCTGAAAGTTCGATTTTTAAATGTATTTATATTTTAGTTTGAGGAAAACTCCTGCCATGTAAAAGTGTGCTGGCTGAAACAGAAGACTCGGCAGAGCTCTAAGCAAGTGAACAGGAGGTCTCATCATGCAACGTGTTCAGCAACCTCAACAACACACACGGTGCGACAGAAGGGCTGAGCAAAATGGGTGAGCGCAGGCAAAAGGGCAGAGACAAGAGAAGCTAGGAGGGTCCCTGCAAGAGCATAAAGCCCTTCAAGCCAGCAGGGCAGACTCACCTCACAGCAAATCACAAGTTAAAAACTGGAGTTTGATCCTCACAGCAAACCCACTCTCAAGAGCAACTCAGCGATGAAGGGTGCAACACGACTGCAGCCCAAAATTAGTCTCCAACTATATCTTATGTTTATTTATCTCACCCAGGGTAGGTGAAAGACAGTTTCATCCCAAATTGTTATGTTCATTACACATCAGGCTGAGCAGGCAAAACAAATTCATATGGGAATCTGTCCCCAGGGATTTTACCGCTATCAGCTTTCAACACGGACCATACCAATCAGGCACCTACCTGTAGGTCTGCAAACTTACACTTGAACCCAGTTGCATCCTCAAGGGAATTGGAAAGCAAACATATTCTAGGGATCCTTAAAACCTTGCTGATGCCAGGCAGGGAGTTTACATAATGGTTCGGCCAAACAGGCACAGGCTGACTCGACTTGAGTAGATATGAAATCACATCAGAATGATTCCAGCACAAGTTACCTAGCCCAAAGTAAAAGTACTTAGACTGAGGAAAAGATAGTTCCAATCTCTAAAATAAGTTTTGAACTGATTTTTGTCTTATCAGTCTTACACACAGGAGACAATAGTCTCCTTGTTCCGGGATACCTTAACTCCAGCTTTCCCATAAAATGCAAGGCTACAGCAGTAGCTTTTTATTTTCTCCTCGTCCTCCTCCCCCAGCTCAGAGGCGAATCCTAGATTCACCCAAAGTCTTCTGATTAGCCTCTGTGGTCTCTTATGTTGCACCTCCAGTTACCCAATTAGGATCTCGTTAACTAACACCTGCACTGTATTTATTCTTTGCCGTTGTACTCCTTTTAACCCTTAATGCACAGTGGTATGTGCAACCTTATCGGAAGCTTTGTGCATAGGCTTTGACGAGTTAAAACTTATCTGTGCAAAACCAGAGTAGTTTTCAGGGCTGCTAAACACTGATGCTTTTTGCTTCTCTGCATTTGGTGTCCAGGGTAGAACATCAAAAGTCTTTTGAAAACAAGAGTTGACGGAAGCAGAAAAAGGAGATAATTGTCTCTGGGACTGATGAGTTTTGTGAGAACTGGCCACACTCAGTGCCCTACGTGACTGCACCCAATGGTATTTAACAGTAATCAGGGACTGGGAACACTAACCCAGAGCACCAATTTTTCTGACCTTTGCTACAGGCAACAACCGTAAACTGATTTTTTTACCTTACCATTCAGTGCTTGTTTCACCATCAAAACCACACTTCCCTACTTCAAGTAAGTTCTTTGTTAGTATTTGAATTAGAATTAACATGGGTAACATGGGATTAAAAGTGGAGAAGGCTGCTGAAGGGGTGTGAACACAGCACTAGCAATGTGTTCTGACCTCCACCGCTGGGCACGTCCGTAGGCACTCTGAAAGGCTGATGCGAGCTCCACGTGCCTCAAGGCCATTCGGACCATTTTGCCAGCCATCAGCCATGGTGGGCTCCAAGAGGCCTCACAGATGAGCAGACTCACAGCAGCTGCCTGTTACCAGCAGCTGCTATCTTTAGAGTGGATGTCATTATATGTTACAAAAAGAGAATTTATTCAATAACAGTCATGTTTGGGATAAAGAAATAGTAGTACCCAAATAGAAGATTGCTTAAGAGCATGTAGTAAATGTCTGGGATTATATGACTCCGATCATCCCAGTGATAGAGAGAAGGGTGTTAAACACAAGAGGATAAATGCTCTTATTGCAACAGAGAGTCATCTTTACCAATGATTTTCTCCACTATAGTGGCAGTATTTCCTCGACTGAGTAAGCGTTATTCACCAAGTTTAGGATGACAGGACTAGGGCAGAGGTTTGAAACAATAATTAGTTTGTTCTTCTGTAGTACCTTTCATCTGTGGAATTCACAACAAAGCAATAATCCTCCTAACAGCTTTTGTAGGTAAGGAAATATTATGAGCCCTGTTTTTCAGCTGAGGAAGCTAAGAAGGAAAACGATGACGCAGAGAATCATAGGCAGAGCGAGAACTGGGGCTCAGCTCTTCTGACTCACTCTCTGTAGTTCTGAGAGCCTGGACACACCAGTTGGTGAGGCCACCCTGGCTACTCAGTGTCCATAGCATCTCCGTCTCTCCAGTGTTCACCCTTCATCTGGAAAAGGGTGAGCAGAGCCCCCAAACAGGGAACCCAGGAGCTAGGATGTCTACACGCCCCAAAAGGCACAGCACTATGGTAATTGAGGGGAAGACAGGAAGAAAACTGAGCTATCCAAACCCCAAAGGATCTCTTAAGTGTTCATCTGCAAATAAGCTTTGATTACAATCTAAATGCTGATGTGGAGACAGCCAGTATCCAATGGAGGGTCCAGAATGGATTTAAACAATGTCCTTTCAGACTGGTAGTTCTCAGAGATTATCTCAGAGATTATGGGCTTCCCCTGTAATGGAGAGGAAGGACATGGAGAGCCCACAAAATATTCTGCATGGGCTAAGACTTCTGTGTATGGAAAGAAACACAGTGAAGGCCTGAACTATTGTGGGAGAGAAGAAAGGGACATGGCCACAGAATTTGAGAAGTGAAAAGAAATAGCCCAGACAATATGGCTACATATCTTTGGCCACAATAAATCTGTTTCTTTGGAAATTAGCTGCACCTAAATGGTTTTGTGACACATTCAGTGTGATGTAGAAACCTAGCACCTGCTGTTAACATAGTGGTTTGCACAGGTAAGCAAGCTTGTGAATAGCACATGCTACCGAGTTGGCAGTTTAAACTAACAGATACTAGAACATGCTAGATTTCAGCTGTCTAAAGCCCTAATGGACTCCTGTGTGTTTTCTTACTTTTCCTCCTGCCCTCTTACAAAGACTGGAGAGAATGGTAGAGAGAGGCTCTAACCAAAGAGCAACACTTCCAAACATCCAGATTTCTAAATTACAGTAAGTAATAAATACATTCAGATTGCACTAAACCTATCTCAGGAACCTGAATTAATCATATTGATCTGTCCGTTCACTGGAGTTGCAGCCATTTGCACCAGCCAAGAATGAAGCTCCTGATTCACAGAAGTGCTGAGAACCTGCTGCTCCAGTTGAAGTGGCTGGGAGAGGCAGGCTGTCATCACGCCTGGCAGTCAGACCGTGTGTGATTCAGGCTGGGGCTCTCAAATCAGCAGCCTTTATGCATTAACTTGGCTGTGACTTGCATTGGGGGGAATCTGCTTTGAATGGCACGCTGTAGTATATTGCTGGACTCCAATCCTGTATGAACTCCCAACTCCTCTTCAAAAACACTCACTGTTTCTTACCAGGTCTTTACTAACACAGATACATGCAGTGTTCAATGATCTTACTTTGAAAGAAGTTCTTTAACTTCCACAGGCTCCTTGTGCCCAGGCAAAGTGTTTGTACACGACCCTCCCAGGGCGGGATGACTCAAATCCTACCTGCTCTACACTAGTGTAGGATTTCCTAGTTTTAAATGAACAAATGTTGGCAGTGATGCAAGCAAGGTTTGTATGGTACTGGGAGAAGTAGAAAGATCAGCCTGGAAAAGGTTCAGAGCTTGTTTTTAAATCCCAGAAGAAACATACGAATGTGAGTATCTGGGATTTAGAAAAAAATAGAGCAGCATACTAGCAACCACGCAGAAACAGCTACATGTCAGAGATCAGCTGCTCTTTAAAAGCCTAAAAGATGCAGCAGGTCTCTCATGAGTTCTTGCTCTGTTTCTTGAGCAGCATGTAACACACAGCAACTCTGTTTTGCGCTTCCTCTGTCTGCTGAGAGGCCCAAGCAAACAGAAGTCCTGAGATTGCTAATTGTGCCAAAACATAAACATGGGCTTATACAGCTTGTAAGCTTAATGTCTTATTACTCACCATTGCAAACGTAAGCACGAGCTTGTTTGCAGCAGTCAGGTCTAAAGAGCAGATCTAGCATGTATTGAAGTTAGTGGGAGCTTTTGCGCAAGCATTAACATCCTTGGGATCAAATCCGTAGGACTGGATTAGTTCTGGTCTTGGTGGGACCTGTGAAAAAATTATATACATTAGTCATAGCAGGACCGAAGGCCTCAGCTCTGTTCCAAACACCCTTAAAGCCATCCAAAGGGATCCAAGCAGCACTGAAAGCAGTCACTTCCATATAATCAGAGCCACTTATGGACTTTTCTTTCCCTTTCATCATTACAGGAAGCTTCTCTCCCCACAAAAAAAAAAACCAACCTCAGACAGGTGTCTTTTCCAGTATACTTGGCAGGTCACCAAGCTCAAGCTATTTTGAACTAAATGGAATGAAAGATGTTGTGAGGGAGAAGCCTGCCAACTCCCACTCTTTTCCAGAGAGAGAATTTGGACAGATACCACATCCTGCTTATCCCAGCTGTGGCTGCACAGCCAAGAGCGCAAGAAAGACCCTCACAGATGACTCATAACCAGCAAGTTAAATTTCATCCAAAGACAATGTGCTGTCCGTGCAAACCCCCAGGTACTCACGTTATGCAGTCCCAAAGAAATGCCCTCACTTGCTGAGCTGCCCTTTTCTGCAAGTGCCATGCTGTCAAAACCCAATCTAGCATGTGAGCACTTTGCCAAATGGAGTTTATCGTACTTTAAACTTGTTTAAAAAAGTCCAGAACACTTAGAGGCTAAGGAGTTGTTTAGGATTACAACTAATTTGTAGTCAAGGCTACAGTTCTCAGGTTCCAAAGAGGTATTACTCAGTATAGATAAGGATTTTTACATATACATATATGTGCATTTTATACACATATATAAAAAATACCAGGCAAAAACTTCCAAAGCAGACACCGAGAAGTAAGGCAAAATACAAACTTTCATCTCCAACATGAAACAATCTCACCCTATCCTCATCACAGGGAAGTTATATAAATGCATATCATTATACTGCTGATTTCATTTGTGCTGTCTCATTTTACTTCACATTTATTTTTTAGAAGAGTGAAAACTTGAAGCCAAAACCATCTGGAAGAATCGACAACAGGAATTTACTTGTATTTGTTTCCTAATACTGTTCTGGGGACTGTGCAGCTCTTTTAACTGCATGTGCTTTACCACCTCGAGTCTAGACAGCAGGGTTAATTCTCCAGACTTCTGCTGCTGCAGGTTTCCAGGCTGGAGAAGTGCTTTGGCTTTGCTGTACCATGTTGGGGGGGGGTTTTTTTTCAGCCTTTTTTTTTTTTTCAGCTTTTTTTTTTTTTTCCCTTTTCCTTTCTCAACTGCCACTAGAATTTTTGGAGCCCAAATATCTTCCTGTGCAAGGGGCCAGTAAATGACACACGTCTCCTTTTCTTCCCTCTTAACTGAAAGCAGACTGTAGCGTGTTCTATGCGGCATGGAGTTGTGGTTCAGAAAAAGACTGCTCTCCAGAAAAGCACTTAAACACAAGCTTAACTTTTAAGCTGGCTGTTTGGCCTTACCAAACCAAACTCAAAATGCTTTTCCCAGTCAGGGCCCTTGCACGCTGGTAACAGAACTGCCTCAGATATATTCGCACCCAGGAAAATATTACGGTGTAAAATGGCTCACGCACCAGCCTCGCGCGTTACATACATTCCCACTT
>NW_009704878.1:0-4815 GCF_000703405.1 Apaloderma vittatum
AGGGAGGGTAGCGACAGGTCGAGGGGCAATGTTTTAAACGAGAGCAGAGGAGATTATATTGGACTTTACGAAGAAGTTCTCTGCTCTGAGGGTGGTGCACTGGCACAGGTTGCCCAAAGAGGTGGTCGACGCTCCAGCCCTGAACAGGGCTCCGAGCAATGGGGCTCTGATCTGGGTGAAGCTGTCCCTGCTCACTGAAGGGGGGTTGCACTACATGACCTTTAAGGGTCCCTTCCAGCACAACACATTCTATGATTCTATGACATTTCTGAAAGAGCCCTACTTCAAACTTGCATTAGAAGCACACGTTTGTAGAAGTTCACAGCAAGGTTTGAGAGTACTACCATGTTTAATAAGCTTTGCCCAAATCTTTTACTATATGATCTATAAGGAGCATTAGAATAGTGCTGAACTTGGAAGACAGTTTCAAAAAGTCAATCCAAAAGCCAAGTATGTTACTACACCTGGCAGCAGCACTTACTGAATTTTCCTTTAGTTCTAAAAGTTGACATGAGTGATCTGGGCTTCTGTCACCCTTCCACTTCTGGAATGTAATAGTTTTCTTCCAACATATTCAGCCTGAATGAAGCCATCTCACCTGACTAAAAACTGGCACTCTATTGACAGAAATATCAAAGCTCAATCATACGCTCCAGAAACCTAGAAAAATTACATCACAGAAATGAATCTCATTTGCAACAAGAGTTTTCCTTGTAGATCCCTCCAGCTAAAAGGTAGTAATTCTTAGAGCTGCTTTATACCTCTGCTATAATGGGAGAAAGTCTGTATATGCCCTCCCACAATATGAATGGGAGAACTTCTTGTTTCAGGTCCAGGCCATCTCAGCTACAAATTTATTATATGCCTTTTAGTGTATGACAAGCTCATAAGCCTTAGGGGAGACCTTACCACTATGTTCTAGTGTTTAAAGTGTGGCTGCAAAGAAGATGCAGACTTTTTACTAGGAGTCTCTTGGAAAAGTACAAGCTACTCGTGCGGAGAGCCCAAATGGACATGACAGGAAAAGTTTTCTCAGCAAGAAGAATCAGCCGTTAGAATAGTCTCTGCAGGGAAGGAATGGATTCCCCAGTACTGGGGACTTTATGACTTAGCTGGACAGGGTGCTGGGCCGTCTCGTCTAGACAGTACTTTTGCCAAGAAAGGTTGGATCAGACGATCCTTGAGGTCCCTTCCAACCTTTGTATTCTAGAATTCAGTGATTCACTCCTTTTTATCCAATGAGGACTGCATCAGTGAATGTAAGAGTTGCCTTGGAAACAGGAAGTTTCAACTTCCTCCATAAGCCCCGATACAAAAGATGAACCTGTGCCTGTCCACCCTCATCTGTGGCATCACCACAAACAAATGGGTTGGGAGCACAGACCTCGCCACCGTAACACCGCTGCTAACAGCTACAGCTTATGGGTAATGCATGGCTTAGCTGGTTATTGTCAAAATACACCCATGTACCTTCAGACTTTGCTCCTGAGTGCTACGATGCCCATTATGATCTGCCGTAGTCACTAAGGGGGGAGGGGGGGTGTCACAGGACTTACGCACCAGCACTCCAAATAAAGGGCAAAGCTTGGTGGTGTCAAAGACGAGAAGATTGAAATTGTACTCACCACACTTCTTTCTACTATCAAGTACAGGCCCCACTCAGCTGTTTTTAGGTTGCCATGATACTCTTTCCACACCTGAAGTCACCAGTCACAGACCATCAGGGTCCCCTTCACCACTAGCAGGACTACAAAGCTCTACTAGTCTGTTTCTCTCAGCTTAAAGTGGCAGGTTTATTCATCTTTGGTCTACTGAAAAGCACTCGCAATTTCCCTGCCTGCAGGTGAAGCAAAAATAAAAGCCCCTTCACAACCACCTGCATCTTTAGAGCTACTGCAGCAGCAGCAGTCAAGCCTCGGGCACCGAGCAGATCCCCAGCCAGAGGGCTCTAAGGTCCTGTGACAAAGTCTGCACAAGGACAGCGGCAAGGTCTGAGTTCATTTCCTTCCAACCACTTCCTGCCAAATCCTTACTTCAGTAACTTACAACCAGTATTACCTTCTAACTTCATCAGTCTCAACTAAAGCCAGCACAGGCAATAGCAACAGATCAGCTGCCAGTCCTGGAAGGGCAAAACCTCCACGAGGAACACAATTCCCAGCAGGCAGATAGGTACTACCCCTAGACTAAAGCCTGAAAATGTATCTTCCTCCTACACAGTCTACAGCAGCCACCTTCATTTGAGTGTAGGAATAGCAGTAGTATGAGTTTGTCTCAGCACCACATCGGAAGCAACACCTCTGGGAACCACCTGGACCAAAAACCTGTTCTACTATTTTCATCCCTTTCAAACCAGGTATAGACACTCACTCGCCACTCACATGTCCACAAAAGCTTTTTTAGTCTTCTTCAAAGCAATACTTCAGAGCTGTGACACCACTCTAACTCAGCCTCTCCCTAGCACAAACCATCAGACAGACCTAGATTCGCTGTGGTTCTCTTGCTACATTGATGGTGTTGGGCTTTAGGGCTGCCGATATGGTTATAGTCAGTCTTTGGCTTCTCAGAAATTCTTGCTGCCCAGGTACCAGAAATGCAGGAGAGGTGGAATTCAGGGGAAGAGTAGAAGAGAAGGAGCACAACAGCAGCCTTTTTTTTTAAAAAAGGTGAATCGGAAAAAAATTCAGAACACTTACCTGTATGGACTGATGGAATCCTAACCACACCTCATGCGGCAATTCACTTTCAGGAATTGAAAGCAGTAGCTCAAAACAACTCCTGGAAAAGTAAGAGGCAAGTAAGCAGGCTATCCAAACACATCCTGTTGTTACGTTAAATAACACGTGTGGCACATATTACTTAGCATTCAGATAAGAAATGACAGTAACATTTAAACATGTCGGACTGCACAAATCAGTTAAAAGCTAGAAACAGCCCCAGAATCAGGCAAGAGTCATGGTAAGGAAAGAACACTATGCACAGTCTTTGCTGGGATAAGGTTGCAGCTACTCCTATAACTGAAGATAAGTCTGTTCAGTGTGGCTGAGGAACACGGCATTACAGCATTTCTGCTCTTTCCTCTCACAGAGGAATCCTAAAATCCATTCTGAATAAAACTCATTTGACCCCTGCATGGTCCCTTTGCCAAGAGTAAGAAAGCAAGCTGGCTTTAGCTAACTTGACATTTCAGTGCCGACATATGTAAGAAAAAAACCCTAAAGAACAGCTTGACAGAACACACACATCAGCAGAGAATGGACCCAGAGGACACATCCCTAACAGGGTCCTAAAAGCAACACACTGACAAGCTGTGTTAAGAGGTGCACCAGCACAGAAACGGACCCGCAGAACAGATTCCTGGAAATCCCTTTGGAATCTTTGAATGCTTCCCCCTCGCCACGTTATCAAATACAGTGCAAACTGCAGCCAAGCTCAAGAGCTTACCAAACCCAAAAATACCCACTCACATTGATATGCATCTCAGTAGATGTTCAGATAAAAAGTCAAACAGATTAGATTGTAAAATTACAAGTTCATTAATTTGAGAAGCTACTGCACTTGTGTAGCTCAGTTACCTACACAATACAGGTGGAGAACATCCCCTTATTTCTTCATCAAGCTGAGCTCCTGCTTAAAAACAGGACTGTAAGGATATGACGGAAGACTGGCGAGGAGGACTGCAGGGCGTGCAGCTGGGGTGTCAGAAAACACGCCCACGGCACCGGGACGGCACCAGGTTACTGCTGGGCCTTGTGTGCTCCCCCAGCAGCACACCCGCACCGAGACAGCAGAGGCCAGGGACAGACGCGGGGGCACCTCTCCCATCCTGGCCGTGCCAGGCTGTCCTGTGGGTCCTGGGAGCTCAGGCAGAGCAGCCAGGGAACACGAGGAAGTGGTGGGATAAATACCAGACGCTCTGTAGCCAGGAGAGGTCTCCTTGTGCCCGTGCTGCCCGTGTGCCTCCCCCCAGGGCTGCGGCAAGGACTCTCCAGACTCCCAGCTAGCCAGAACAAAGCTACCCTTGGCATTTCAGCCAGGCTTTGTGGGTGGCTCCTGCGGCCTGCCTGTTTCAGCCCACACACGCACAGGTGTCACCCAGTCTTCATTTTATACCAAGGCAAGGTGGTTACATCCTATTTCCAATGGTGTCAATGGCTAACGTCAGCGTGAGACAGCACCAGCCCCGTGGCACGTGAACTTCTCCTGTGCAGCAGGTTTTCCAAATGAAAATTCAAGAAAATTGGAAGGGTTCAGGAAGTTTTCACATCTGAGAAATCCAGCAAATTCAACATCTTTATATTGCATACATATACTCCAATTCCAGAGAAACGAAATGGGAGGAAAGCACGGCCTAACCGATGTTTCCTCATGGAGACCATCAGGTCAATGCAACCCCTCTTCAGAAACAGCATGTATTCAGCTCATCTACCTCACTTCAGGTAAAACTCATGGGAGAAGAATCACTATTTTCTACGACAGAAAGCAATGGCAAGACTTCTGCCTATGCTGTTCTTACAAGAGTGGCTTGCGCAGGACATAGGGATTACCTACACCCCGCCTGCCGCACAGAAAAATCTCACCTAATCAAACTGTGTTAACTATGATACTTCATCTAGAGATTCCCAATAGTTATACACAGCAAAAATCCTGAAAATTTAAGGAAAGAAATTAGTCTAGGTCTCCATATATAATAAACACAGTGAATAATTGCTATAAGCTACACTTTGTATTGACAGTTAGTTTCAACTCATGCTATTTTTAATTCAAAAATCTCCACTCCCAAGTATTCACAGAATCCTAGACTGGCCTAGGCTG
>NW_009704879.1:0-2352 GCF_000703405.1 Apaloderma vittatum
CTTCCAGCCTGGGCCATTCTGTGATTCTATATAAGTGCCCAGACTGAATCACAGAATCACTGGATAGTTTTGGTTGGGGAAGACCTTTAAGATTATCAAGTTCAACCACCAACCCAGTTCTACCAAGTCAGATGCTAAACCATGTCCTTATATTGAAAGATAAAAGGGACAAGGATGGAGCAGAGGAGCAGAGTTGAGATGTGGTGCCAGGTTGTCGGGGTGTTTGGCAGCGAGGGTACTAGGAGGGATGGGATAAGGTACAACAGTCTTCAAAAGATGAGGGACACCAGGGAAATATCTCCTCAAGAGGGTGCAAGGGGACAGAGAAATGGGTTGATGGTGATCAGTCCCTGCAGAATGGAAGGTGTCAAGAGTTCTCAACAGCAAGATCGCCCCAACTGGACTAACACGAGTTGCAGGAGGGTGCAGTTATGTGGGATGCCCTTTCACTGGTTTGGATCCATTCCTTGCATGATGTATATATGGTGCCAAGAGGAAGATGCCAGTGTCTTCTCAGTGGTGCCCAGCAATAGAACAAGGAATAATGGGTTTAAGGTAGAATATGGGAAGTTCCAGCTCAACCTGAGGAGAAACTTGTTGGCTGTGCGGGTGCCGGAGTCCTGGCCCAGGCTGCCCAGAGAGGGTGTGGAGTCTCCTGCTCTGGAGACTTTCCAACCCGCCTGGACGCGTTCCTGTGGGGCTGCCCTGGGTGACCCTGCTCTGGCAGGGGGTGGCACTGGGGGATCTCTAGAGGTCCCTTCCAACCCCAACATCCTGTGATTCTGTGATTCTGTGATTCTGTTTCTGGAGGGATCAGCAGCAGAGACTCAAAGGGGCCAGCAGGCTGGAGGACTGAGACCAAAAGAGGTCTCTCTGGGGGACCTCTGCTCCAGACAGGAGATTGCAAGGACCTGCTAATCATTTCATTTTCACTTCAGCTTGATAAGATGCGAGATACTTAATATACACCTATAAAAAATAAATATGCATCAACCTAGAAATTTCTTTTATAAGGGATGCATTTTTTTTTCACATGGTTGGAAACTGCATATTAAAAACACCTTCACGCTAAATTATTTCCCCTGCAATACTTTTTTTTAAGCAGCATTATACGAAGCAGTTGCTAGCTTCTCAGCAGATTTTTCAAGGGACTGACTGACTGCGGGAACGTCTCTTAAATTAGCATTCTTTTCATCAGCATAGCTGAAATCAGCCTCCTCGTTACCAAATGAATTAAGTCAATAAAAAAGTCCGAGTTCACAGAGACTGTTCCTTCAAACCTAAGGGGACATTTCTTCATTAAGTTAAAACTCACCAGAAACGATGAACCACTTTAGCAGCATGAGCTGAAACAAAACCCAAGACCCATCACCCGTGGGCCCGTCTGCACGTTTTTGTGTGACGGCAAAGAAAGGCTCCGAGGAAGCATTTCCGTGCTCATCGTGCCCTAAAGAAATCAGCAGCCACTTTTCCTACGGGAATCTGATTTTATCAGCCTGATTCGAGACGGAGCATCCTCACAAAATGCTCTTAAGAGATTTTGCTCCTTTTAAACGCAAGCAAGGGCCGATTCCAGGTCACTTGGCAAACGTGAAGTGGGTCACACGCGGAGGCGGTTCTCGGTGCACGGGGACATCTCGCGTGTCTTTTTTTTTAGGCACAAGCAAATTCACCTTGGGTCAAATAACCACCAGGCACCTGGTCAGCTGATACTCCTAGAGTCCTGTTCAATACTAATAAACTTCTGTAGATTTACAAGTCTAAAATCAATGCACTGCAATTAATTTATACCGAGCCATTGCCCTGCAATATCTCCTCGCAGGGAAATTCACAACTGAAGAATAGCTTCATTGTCTAGGTGAAACTCCCAGTAATACTCATCCCCTGCCTCCCCATGTCACCGATGAGCCAAATCTAAACTTTTGTCCTAAAATAAAATAAAAATAAGATTCAAAATACAGCTGAAGTTGAGAGGAGCCCTATCATCGGTATCAGTAACTGGGCTTTCTGCCCGGCCACCAGCCGGCTTGAGTCTAGACTGATAAAACGAGGAGCAACCGTTTTAATCTAGAGCAAGGTAGATTTAGAATCACAGAATCATAGTATGTTCACAGTTGGAAGGGACCTCTAGAGATCATCCAGTTCAACCCTTCTGCAAAGCAGGATCACCCAGAGCAGGGTCACCCAGAGCAGGTCACCCAGGAACGCCTCCAGGCAGGTTCTGAAAGTCTCCAGAGCAGGAGACTCCACACCCTCTTTGGGCAGCCTGGGCCAGGGCTCCAGCACCTTCACAGAAAAAAAGTTTTTCCTCATGTTTCTGTAAACCTCCTGTGTTCCAGCTTGCACCCATTG
>NW_009704880.1:0-3954 GCF_000703405.1 Apaloderma vittatum
AGTGTTGCGGGGTGTGGGGGTGTCCGCCTGTGCCGTCCGACTCGACAGTGAAGAAGCCGTTCGGGAGCGATCCTTTGTACTATTTTATCCCGTCGTTGTGTTTATTTGTAAAGTCAATATCATTTCACGACCCACCTTAAATGGACTTGAGAGTCCCAGTCGGGCGATGCTGCCTAAACTTGGAGTAAGGCTTTAGACTGGCCCCAGAAATGCAGAGAAAATTGCTCTCTCTTGGTTGCTGGCTGTGCTGGAACTACACTGCCTTGCTTTTCGTACTTTGTCTGCAATTTGGAGTGCTGTGACATGGGACAAAAGGATTGAGCTATCGAGGGGAGCGTTCGGCAGAGGAGGATTGCAAACTACGCAGAAAGGAAATGATTAAATGGATGTGAAAACTACAGAAATTCAGAGCCAACATTCGCTGGCTCACTTTGGTTCACAATGAAAACAAGCAGCGACTTTCCTCTGAGCTGCACAGAGCTGTTTGCACTTGCAGCATTTCTAACCAAGAGCTCGGTTCTTTCCAAGATTTTGCTTAGGCATGGTGGTGAAGGAATAAACTGTTCTGCTGCAGAGCCTCTGCTAGAAATCTTGGCTCCTAAAAGGGGATTTTGCTGGGAGAGAGGGAGGGAAGGAAGGAAGGAAGGAAAGAGGGAGGGTTGGGACAAAGCACACAAACCGTTTACTGGATGTCTCAAGGACAATATTGCAGCGCCAATGCCATTTTGGTGGAGGAGTGTTTTCATAAACACAGTACGCACAGGGTCACAACCTCCACCTCCTCCTTCTCTTTCTTCCCATAACTGATGCCAAGTATGTCTCGCAAAGAAGTATTTCTGAAACTCCCAAGGAAAGCATGAAAGGCTGGGTTATGCACTTTGATGTTGCCCATTAAATGCCCTACATGGCTTTTCACAAACTTTGTGCAAAACGTCACACTTATATATTAGCCAGAAACATTGTGGTACAGTGTTGACTCCTCAAGGGAAGAAGCTTCAGTGCTCAGGCTAATGTGGGATGAGACAAAAATGTCTGGACCTCTATCTGGGCCTCCATGTGGAATTTGGAAGGACCCTTTCCTGCATAGCGGACTCAGGAGATGGTCACAGCCGTCCTAAAAATGTGTACTGCCAGCCCAGACCAAGTGAGCAGATGTGTTTGAAATATATCCGAGGTCATGCTTTAGGTGTGTACTTGAGACGTGGGCTGCATTCTTGCTTGTCTTGCTCAAAGTCGCCTGGGAGTTCATGGCAAAACAGGTATTGATGCTCATATTGCAAGCTACTTCCCTAACCCTTGGTTGCATTTCCCTGTGTACAACCCAAACTGGATGCTGGCTTGACCTGTTGGGGCTTTGACCCAGACTATGGAAACAGAGTTTGTTGAGGTTAATGCAGACACAAGCTGCTGCATAGGATGGTGGGAGGCCACTGACCTACCAGCCTCAAACAACTCCCACGAGACTTTCTCTGTCCTCTGGTCGTCACAGCAGCAGCGTCCATGAGGAGGGTGACAGTGTGGGACAGCCACTCCATGCACAAACTGCATCCCTTCCGTGGAGAAGGTCCCTTAGGCAGTGTAGATGTGCAGCAAGAGACCTTCACAGGCTGCTACGTGTTGTTTGAGAACTTCACTGGAGCATGCAGTGCTGAGCCACTGGCAAAATGTCCCCTGTTCTGTCACTCGGGGGAGCCACTCTTCTTTTGACGTGACCTGCTCAGTTGTGACTGACTAGTCTGAGACTTTTCCTTGGTTGCGTGAGCCTTCCTTGTGCTGTGGACCTTCTGGTGATAACGCATCACTCTGTGGCTTGCAGCTGGGGCACGGACTCAGCCCACACAAGTGGTAGACATCTGGAAGTATTTCTGTAGCCCTCAGGGTCTCCTGGCAGTTAGGACTTTTGTAATTTCCATACGGACTTTGAAACAACATAAAGAGAGCACATCCATCCCATCAGCACTGCAGAGTAGGGCCTTTTTCAGGATCTTTCCAGATAGGAGACAGTACTTTTTGGGGTTTCTAAAAGACACTAGATGCTGTGGGGGTTAGAGTGCAAGTTCTGTCTTTTAATCTCCTTAATGCACTGTCTAGAGTGGGATGCTGCACAGGGAGACTACAGACAGGCAAGGTCCTGCCTGCATCAGTCATTTATGTGACAGCTTTTGCACAGGAAGAAGTCCTTGGGGGACAGGGGACTTGGGCTTCCAGCTCATGGCAGATGGGCTCTGAGGTGTCTGCATGCGCTCGCTGGACTGTCAGGATCAGGTCCTTTGGGTCTAAAACAGCCTTTCAAGTCTGAGAAGAGATCCAGAAAACCACGTTTCCCACAGCAGGTCCTAAATTTATTTTTGCTCTTTTTTTTTTTTTCAAGTGGAGCTGGAGAGGCAGGGTTTGTTTTACACATCCTATTTGAAAGCATGTCATTGGGAGGAGGAAATGCAGGGCTGCAGCTGCTCTTGGTCTTTGCTTTCATCGGCAGGAAGGGCAGCATCTGGAGATGGGGCATCCAGTGGAAGAAGGAAACATGTCTCGGAACAGCTTGTTGGTCATCTAACCTAGCACTACATCTTGGTGGGGGTGGCAGGGCAGGAGAGAGGATGTGGACAGGTGCAAATGGGGCAAACCCTGACCATTTATCCCTTTCTTGATTCCTGCCACTATTTGCTCAAACCTCACCTCCCAGGCAAGGTGGGAATGAGGCTTACCACAGCCAGCACCTCTTCTTCTGCCTTGAAATACACTCTTGAGACCCAGATCAGCCACAGGAAATCAAGACTTGGGCTCCTATTCCTTGGTTAACTGGAGCTGTGTTTTGTACCGCCTCTCTCACCTTGTTTCCCTCTCTGTCCCACATATACCAGATATTTTTCCTCTGTGTCCCCCATATACCAGATATTCAAAGGGTCTGAAGAAGGTGTGCCTGCTGGGAGGGGCAGTCTTACTGATTTGTCATAGGCAAAACCATGTGGGGATAGGTGAAGGCACCTGGAAGCAAAGCTACATGAGCCTTAACATGCAAAATACTCCTTGAGACACACATCTTTTCACACCATAGATATCTTTCCAAAGAGATAAAAGTTCATTAAAATGATACTTGACAAGGCTGGTGAAATGCATCTCTGGCTGAGCTTTCTGTATTCATCATGGTGCCTGTCACAGCATTTTCTGCTCAGCAGTTTTTGCTTGCTTGGAGATACTGCCCACTGACTGGGAACAACTTGGGTGTTTCTTTGTTGTTAAAAGGAAAGAGCAGGTTCTTGGCCCTGCATAATTTGCCTTGACCTTGTCCTCAGGATTCTCTTTCTGCCACTTGTTTCCCAGACCTCTCAGATCCGATGCCTGTGTTCTTTGTACAAAAATAGTGAAACCATGCAGAAAAAGGTATTTCCGTTGCAGCCAAAACTTCCTGCCAGAGGGCAAAGCAAGACACAGCTGAGAAGAGTTTGAGAGGATGGGAATAACCCTTGCTGTACCTGCACTTGGCAGGTGCAGGAGTCAAACCAGTCCTTCCTGGAGTGGGTTGTGCATGGGCAGGACCCCTTGATTTGTCCCACTCCCTGCCAGGGAGCCACTACCACTATCGCATCTCTCCCTTCATGGCTCGGCTGCCTCTTTGTAGCTAATCCTCATGCTGAGGCTGTGCAGGAGATGGATGCTCTGAAGTTTTCCAGATGCTTTCCAGCGTTGCCTTTAAATGGATCGGCCCATTGCTCTCTGCTTATGAATATGTATGGCTGCGCTCAGGTCTCCTGCCAGCTTTTGCAGGGAGGGCAGGCACAAAACAGAAGATAGCTGGTGGGGCAGGTAGAGATCAGGAGTGCCACCTCCGGTGGTGTCCTGGGTTTAGCTAAAAAACCCAGTCCTGTTAGTGATTTTTTCTTTCCAGTTTAGTCTCTTCTAAAAGGCTGCACATTTTGAAGTTCGCAGCGTGTTTTGGCAGACAGTGTGTGCTAC
>NW_009704881.1:0-4212 GCF_000703405.1 Apaloderma vittatum
TAGGACTGGGTTTTAGCTAAATCCAGGACAGCAGCTCAAGGGGAAATACCCTGTAAGAGTTGCAGTCTCTTGTAAGCTAAATAGGAATCCTGCTTTCCTACAAAATAAAGCGGTTTTGCTCCCCAATAGCTGGGTGTCAGCAAGTAGCTGCCCCCTTCAAGCAGAGGCTTCGTAGGAATCCAGAGACTGCCTGAGTCCAAACAGCCACCGATGTTGCCCAGACCTCTGGCAAGGTACGCTTCTGGGTTAACCTGGCCTAATGCAAAGATCGTCGTAGAAATTAGCTGCTTGTGAATCATGAGCTGTTATCTTTTCGTAGCGTATCTGGAACCCCAGGGTAATGCACATAGCGTGTTATTATCCAGGTAACTGCCGTATGATCCAGCGTGTTGTCCGATGAACAGCTCAGCTTCAGCAGCACGGGATTTTAGTACTGCTTCACTGATAAGCCCTGATCAGTCTAATTTCACTGAAGGAATCTGCACTAACTTTAATTGAGGGGAACTGGACAGAAATTGTAGTTTCCAGAGTGAGTGTGTGTGTGTGCGTGTTTATCCATCTGCAACACAGGTATCTTGGTCCCAACTCAGGCTTAACGTGAATCTTAGGTCACTTGTAAATCATTTTTATGGGTAAATGTCCAGCATATAATTGTATCTGAGTGAAAGATAGATACTCTCTTCTTCCAAAATAAATGAATACAATGTATGTATAGTCTTCCAAAACTAGAAGGTTCAAACTCTGGGGATCTGAAAGTGCTGATCTGCAGCGCTTGGAGGAAGGAACTGACAAGAGACGTTTAAAAAACTAGAACTTGTGGCTTATTAACACCACTGAAAAGACAGAGCATGCAGAAGGTAAAACAGGGAGCAAGTCAACATGCTGAGGAAACGTCCGTTTGTTCACTGGACTCTTGTCTGCCAATCATTCCTTAACACAAAGCCTCTGGTGCTTTTTCCTGGTCAGCATCCATGATTCCAGACTAACCTGCCTTGTTCAGACTTGTAGCTCTGTGCCTCTTCTCTGGGTCTGGCAGGGGTCTGATTTGTGACCATGAGAGGACGATGGTTGACCACGCCGGGCTGAGCACATGCAGACTGGGCTTGAAATGCAGTTATTAATGATGACTTAATCATACTTCAGCCTTTAACAGGCTCTCTGGCAATGGCTAAATTCAAGGAAACTAAAAAGGAGCTATTCATCTTAGCTGATTTATTGGTGGTGCAATTCTGATGAGGGGAGGAATTTAATTACCGTGTGATCTTGCTGCTCTCCGTCTCCCGGAGCTGATTTAAAGATGAAGTTATTGGGATATACAGTGACTTTCTAGTTTACTTCTTAGTGCTGCAGTTTAATACAACTTCAGTCTTTTCTGAGCTGCCTTTTCTTGTCACAGTGGAGGCTCAAATGAAGTAGTGTGCTCATATCAATAAAAAAGAGGCACAGAGGCACTAACGTGAAAAGCACCTCCCAAATTTATTTAGAGAAACCGAAAATTTAGCAATAGAGATGTGCTTTTTTTCCCTATGGCAGTGGAGCACAGGCTGTGTGTGGCTGCTGTTCTAGCAGGAGCAGCAGGAAAGCCCCTAAAATAAAGGTAGCACCTGGTAGGTGATATCTGAGCAAGGAGAGGTGGGGAAAGAGGGTGGCTTTCCCTCTCAGGCACTCACTTGTGGTGCAGAATTTAAAAACAAACAAACTGCAGAAAAAATAGCCTCTTCAAAAAAAAAACCCCACATTATAAGGCTTAGTCAAAGGGATTACTGTTTGTTTTTTTTTTCCTCCTTATCTTTACTTGAAGAAACAACTGGCCTTGCAGCCACACTTTACACAGTGGGCAGCATTTGCGAGACATGTGAATGGTTCAGCGTGGTGCTGGAGCCACATTAATGAATGATGGGAAACTGGAGTTCAGCTAAAATGTGCCTCTGTGCTTACAAATGCTTCAGGCAGGCATGAATGTAAACAAGGAGAGACCTCTCTGCAGAGGCCACACAAACTGCAGTAGGAGCAATGCTGTCAGGGGAAAAAAAAAATTGCGATCTCTGACAATCGACTAATACAAAGTGACGTCTACTAAGTGAGGAGCCAGGCCCTTTGCTCGTGCCAGCCAGCCGTGCACCTGGAGAATTGCCTCTGCTGGCTGCTCTGCCTTGCTGTAGCATCGATGGGGCTCGTGTCCAGAAGCATTAGGTGCAAGAACACAAATTCAGTCAGGCAGAATCACTGAAGTCGTCATGAAACATGAATAGGGCCGTGCTGGTCCAGCACAATCCCAGAAATGCCTCCTTAAGGGATGTTTTTGTTTGCCAGCGCCACTGCTGGGGGAAAGCTTTGTCGCCTACTGTGGAGAGGAATGCGAAGCACGGGGTGGTGCGTTAGGCTGTGTGTCAGACTTTGTGTACCACACACTTTTGGCTTTTTGTGCATCAGGGAGCAATGCGTGGTGTTAGCTAGGTGAGGGTCAGAGCAAAGACACCTTAAGGAACTTCCCTGGCAGGCACAAAGATTTAAAGCAGCTCTGTATCCAACAGTGGAAACGTGTTATTTTTTTGGACCTGCAGATTCCTCCAGGAAAGCGTGATGAGGAGGAACCCAACCTGTTGGACCTAGAGACTTGTCTTCTTCACGCATTTGCCCAATTCTTAAAGCATTTGCTCAAATATTCCCCAAACATTCTTCTACATGTGCATGTCCAAGCAATGGGTGACGCGTGTGTGTTAATAATTCACTCTCCACCACGTTCTCTCTAAAAAGCAAGTTGCTGCAAGGATTCCTCCTGATTTCGTGACAGCAGAAGAAAGAGGCTGTACACAGGGTAATCTAAAATATTGAGTTTTGGAAACTGTTAGTGTTTGTAGTTCCTCCTGTGACAGCGCTGGCCTGTAGTTGCCACCACTGTCCCTGAGAAACACGTGGCTACAAATAAGCAAACTTACCCTTGGCTATTTAGCCAAAAATGAAGGTGTTAGAGAGAGGCATTTAAAAAAGGGACACAGGGAGGAGTGGGAGCAAGTGCTTCCCACAATTCTTGTACCCATCAAATAACAGATGAAACAGCAGGACAAAAAAAAACCCCAAACATAAATCTCAAAAGCATTCTGCATTCAATGCGTAAATAATTTTGGATGTCAGGAAAGGTGTTAGTAACCGCGTGCTGTGAGTGTGGTGTTTTAGGCAGAGAGTGGTGGTGTGGAAATACGTCAGGGAGCAGCAGCCTGGATGTTCAGCAGTAGATGGACATCTGCTGTAAGGCTCCTGGCTCGGTAATGAGCAACCCAGATTTCTGGAAGTATTGAACACCTCACAGCTCCAGCTGGCTTCTGTCGTAATTATTAAGAGTTCAGTGTTCACGTTCAATGCCTTGGAAGTATTTAGTTTAGCCCCGCATTTGGAAATCGGAGTGTTGGCAGCAGTTTGCTGAACGCCACCCGTTGGCAGAACCCGTAAGGCTGATCCCAAAACCACAGTATTGGGACGATGTGCTAAGCTGTACAAATGCTTTTGTAAAACCAGGTTTTAATGTGGGAGATTTCCAAGCTGTTCTGCCACGTCATTCAAGAAGGCTGCTCCGCGGGGCTTTAGCTACTTCTCTTTGATACTGGCTCCTCGTAAGAAGTTTTCAAGTTCAATGCTCTGACTCTGTAGTGGAGAGAGACAGAGATACCATAGAATGAATGTCCAGAAAAAATATCAGAAGAAAGAATGAACTGTTGTCAGTTTTTGATAGACTGTTCTTGAGAGAGACTTTTTTGGAGAAAGAGTGGTGTCAAAGCTACCAGCAATGCTGTGGCAGAAGGAAAAATGGTGCCTGTTTTTTTTCAGCTTTTGCCCACTTATTGGTCTTCTATGTATTCCAGACAGAAAACTCGAGTATGGTGAGTATCTTAATGGGAACGGGAAGGCGCTGAAAGGAGAAACAGTGGTTGATAATTTACTACAGAATATACTTACCACATTTTGACTGGTAAGATCTCTGTTCTTAAAGTTGATTATTTCCTACTATAATATTCTAGTTGGATTCACTTAGTTCCTAAGAATTTGGGGTGAAATTTGCAGTGTGGAGCTCCAGGATAAAAATTTGAGCAAGTTGTTTGAAGGCCAATATTTTTGCTGTATTTTTCTAATCTCTTGGTTTTGCCTTACACAAAATGAAAAGCCTTTGAAGTTTTGTATTGGGTTGGCCCGTACGGGGAATGAGATCTAGGAAGG
>NW_009704882.1:0-6866 GCF_000703405.1 Apaloderma vittatum
GACACACCGGGTGAGTACGCCAGAGCTGTTCCGAGGTTGCTTTCCGTCGGGATAACAGAATTCGTTCTGTTTTAGGAGCAGCAGCGTGTTTAACTCCCATCTGCGTGTTTCTCTCAGTTCTTCCTCCCTCTGTGTCTGACAGGTGATACCCTGATCGTTGAAGAGGACACGTCCAAGCCCAAGACTGACTCGCCGGTAGTTGCCAAAAGAACAATGTCCAGCTCAGTTAGGGAGGTCGCGCCCGTGCTGGCGAGGAGGGTTGTTCCTGCAGATAACTCCTGTCTCTTCACCAGCGTGTACTACGTGGTGGAGGGGGGCGTTTACGACCCGGGTTGTGCTCCAGAGATGCGCAGCCTTATCGCCCAGATAGTAGCGAGTGATCCCGAGTCGTACTGTGAGGCAGTTCTAGGGAAAACAAACAGGGAGTATTGTGACTGGATCAGAAAAGAGGAGACTTGGGGAGGAGCCATCGAAGTGTCCATTTTATCCAAGTTTTACCAGTGCGAAATCTGTGTGGTGGACACGCAGACAGTCAGAATCGACCGTTTTGGGGAGGACGCCGGTTACACCAAGCGGGTCCTTTTGATCTACGATGGGATTCATTACGATCCGCTGGAACGCAAAATCCCCGACTCGGACGTTCCTCCCCAGACCATTTTCTCCACGACGGATGATATTGTTCTTGCACAAGCGTTGGAGTTGGCCGACGAAGCCAGGAGGAAGAGGCAGTTTACTGATGTGAATCACTTCACGCTGAGGTGCATGGTGTGCCAGAAGGGACTCACTGGACAAGTGGAAGCCAGGGAACACGCCAAGGAGACCGGACACACCAACTTCGGGGAAGTGTGACGCCTGCATGAGGATGGTTACATCGACTACCTCACCGATCCAGAATGAAATTCTGGATTGCCAGATAAGCTGTATGTAATCATAAGATTCCGTTCACAAAGCTTGAAAAGCTTTTTAACTTGACGATGGCCGCGGTGCGCAGGTTTGTTCTGGTGACTTTTCCAAGGGATTTGAAATAGGTATCTTCTCGCATGCTGATTATAGTACGTTGGCAGGTGGTATACGCTGGCAGCTAACACTTCATTTCTGAAATTCTCTTCTCTTTCTCCGTGTGATTCAAGTGGACGTACACAACCAGGCTTGTTCGACACTAGCGTTAAAACTGTTACCAAATTAAACTCTCCGCATTATGTTTTCAGGGTAATTAAGGTTTTAGGAAACACACGTTATCAGCATTACTTTTACAAAGAATTAGACTGTGCACACGGAAGCAGTTCTTGCAGAGAAAACTGCTTATCTGGTGCCCAGTTTTTAACGGAAAGAATATCTCCAAAGCTGCCCTATACTGTGTTACCATCAGAAGTAGACTATTGTTTGTGTGAAGTCATGGCTTTAGAGAAAGAAATGGCCTCTAAGCTTTAAGATAGCCTTCTTTAAATTAACAAGTAGATGGTTAAGTGTTGAATAAACTTATTAATCCTCCATAGGTAGATTTTAGTCGCTTGACAAATAATTACCAAGCTCCCGGTGTTTACACTGCGTCAGGACATAGGCATGTTTCTTGAAATACTTTGGATTCTTCTTCGTAATAGCATCTGAAATTCTGGCAAGAGGGAAAATACAGTAGTTAGGGAAGTGACTTAATTTGCATCTGTTAAATATATTTAAACAGACTTGACTTGGGTATAGCAGATCTCACAGCCACAGTGTTACTAAGCTGTTCCAGATTCCAAATACTGTAAATTAGCACTTTAAGGTCTAGTTCTCACTCTTTGCCCATAAAAGATTTTGCCCTTCTTAAGGAGGACAGAGTGCTAACCTAGGAGGGAGGCTTGAAGTTTCTTCATCTGCATTCTGCCTTAAGGTGTTTTGATTTGTCACCGGTGACTGTTCAGTAGCAAGACTTTAATTCTGAGAATGAAGGGTGCAGTTCAGTTTTCAGAGCAAAATAAGCTGCGTAAACTGCCCTACTTCTCGTACTGTTGTGAATCAGGGAAGCTGAAGTTGGTTTAATATATCTTACCTCACAGCGGGGTTGTGAGGCTTAACAGTAAGTGCTTTTGAGGTCTTTTAAAAGGTGCTGTAAAGGTGCATATTACTGAAAGGGATTTTTTTTTTCCTTTGAAATGCCTGCAACACATACTCGTCTTACTGAATTTTAAAATCGTTTTAGCCTGCTATTCATGTTTCACTGTTGTGCGTTACCTTCCTTGCACTTTTATGAATGGGGAGCAAGAACACGCATCTTTGGATGGAGGCAGAAACACACCCACTTTCCAAGTGGGATCTAAGATCTAGTTTTAAAAGCCTCTATTCGTTAAGGCATCTGGCTAGACTCCTGGTGCAGCAAAAATGTCTCTTCTATAAAACCCATGTTCCACTGAAGCTCTCGAGCCTCCCAGTTGGGCCATGAAATACGGGAGGGTCTCATCAAGGAAGGAACATAATTACATAAGTGCTGTGCTGAATTGAGGCACAAATAATTAAGTATAAAGAATAGAATCACCAAGAGCACTACAGACCAGGTTTCTTTTAAGTTCAGTATTAAAATACACTTTAGCACTGTTGGGAGTTGCTGACAAAGCTACATAACTTCCAGTGTTCAACCCCACTTTGCTTTTAGCCTGTCATGGGGGAAAAGAAAAAAAAACCAAAATCCAACAAACAAAACACAGACCCCCAAAGCCCAACATTAAAACCAGTCCTCTGGAAGCTGATGCTTATAAACCTGACAGTTCAAGGAACTTGAAGATTACACTGTGTTAAAACTACTTGAGATGAAATACTGTCTAGGAACGAGACCACGAGACTGTCCGTCCTGAGCTGAACTCTCAGCTTTCGCACGGAAGCGGGGAGACGCCTCGGACGAGGAGCTGACCCCTCCCCACCTGTGAAAAGGACATAAAACCTACCTCAGAGAGGTGTGCGAGGCGACCGTCTTCGGGTGTCTCGGAAGCGGAAGATACGTATTTATTGTCTGCCATGTTTGCAAATGCATTGACTTTGGGGAGCAACACTTCGATTTTTAGCTTTGTATCCTGGATGGATTTCTGAGAGCGTTGTCAAAATGATTTTTTTGGGCAGGATATTTCTCAGTTGCAGTATTTTTAAGATCAGTTTTATTTAATCCAGAGTGTTTAGATTTGCTGTATCCTGTTTGCATTGGAAATCTGCTAACAGAGAATCAGTTCCATTGGAGGAAGATGTGTCAGTATCACTGCTTGGATGTTTTCTTTTGTTGCCTAGAAAATAAAAACTCTTTGGTTAAAAAAAAAGTCAACTGAACTGCTGTAATTCATCTTTGGAAAAGCTGATACTGTTACACACTGACAAAGTCTTAAAATAATAGCTGAACCTTCTTCACTTTTCATTTCTTCAAATAATTTATTTTTTTTTTAACAGTAAAGTATTTCCTCTGTGTAATTAGATATCAAAGGGAACAGCTGTAAAGACGGTTTTACATACCTCCAGGATCTTTCATGCATTTAAATATATAGATCATTAAGTAGACAGACTTTAGGAAGGTTTTGGTTTGAGCATAAAGATCTGCTTCATGGATGCAGCTGCCTGAAAGCCCAGTCTCAGGAATCAGTGATTTTCTCACGGACAAACACTTCCTTAGTTCTGGATACGTTTCTGTAAAAAGAGCAATTCTTAGAACGGAGAGAAAGAACATCTTGTAATGCGGTGCAGAATCAGTGTCTGAAAGCTGCACCTTTTGGTGTGCACAGGCACAGCGGAGGGTGTCTCCTGTCCCCAACCTGTTGCAGAACGTAACAGTGTCATCAGCTGACCCCGGGCAGCCAAACCCCGGCTGGAACACAGCATTCCGCTTTGCAAACACTTCGGACCTAAGCACCCTTCTCTGTTTGCCCTTCTCGACTTTTGAGGACGCAGGAGGAGGGGACAGGCACAAATGACAAAAATGCAGAAATTCTCTGCTGCCTACCTTAAACACAGAAATCAGAGCTTTGGGGAAATCAGACTGACACAGAACCGCTGAAGCATCTGTGATCTGGGCAGATCGGCTCCTGCCCGGGATGAACCCACCCCTGGGCAAGTCCTGCAAACCTCTCCCTGCCAGGGAAACTTCAATAAGGAGCAAAACATTTCCAGTTTGCTATTTTGAAAATTACGGCTCTTTGTTGTACAAATTAAAAACTGCCTACATTTTAAAGCAAGCTATGCATCCAGAGGTACAACTGCCATCAGGTTTTGCTCTGCTCTGGAACGGGCAGAATAAATTACTTTGAATTAGCTGAAATCAGTATAATTTTTTTTTCCACTCTTCTGAGTCTGAGCACCAAAACGCTTTCCACGACAAGTGAACATAACAGGGGAGTTAACAAAATTAGACTGTCCAAGATGGCAATGTTCTTGTCTACTATTTTTAATTAAAGCCTGGGGGGAAACATTGGGGAACTGTATCATACCTTGAGAGCAGACTCCTCGTTTCCGATGCAGAGTTAATGCTAACCAAGCCATGGAAACAAATCACCTCGGCTCCCTACCTCTGTTCCGTAAAATAGGGATAATAAATAGGGCTCCTTGCTCAGTTTGCAGCCATATTAGGATTTCGTTATTTCTCTAAACTGCTGTGTAATACCAGGCGTTAACTCCATCGTATTGCTCACGACTGATTTGTCAGCATACAGCCCGTACACACAATGTGCTCTGAAGAAAGTGTCGCACGGAGTGTGATGTCATTAGTTCACAGGTATCTTATCGGTGACGCCGTAGGGATGCGTTTCCTTCGGGGCCAGGACTGAATCATCGTGTCCTTTTGTTTATGAACAGGGCGAGGCACGACGGGTCTGTTAACATGCCAAAGTCCTCTCAGGGCTTTGTGGAGTTTTCTCTGCATCGTTTGACTACTTGCATATACTTCATGCCGTCCACGTGAAATCATGCTTTTATTTTGGGTTGTAGCTATTTATATTTGTCGGAGGAAGAGGAACCTGGAAAAAAAAAAACCCACAGGTTCTTCCTGGGCGTCTAATTCAGAGAAGCTCAAGACTTCTCTCAATGGATCACGACATTTTCCTGACCTACACAACGCTCTGCCTCTCACTGCACAGATTTGAGTCCTTGTGCTCTCAGGACACACTTACCCCATCTGGGAGCACTTACTGGGTTTGCAGAGACAAATAAGAAAATATCTCTGAGGTTGACTCGCTCAGCTCCAAGCACACCTCGACAAAACCAGTGTGAATGTGACCCCGTTTAACCTCCCACACCATCCGGCAGGACACCAGCTAACGCGCTTCCACCGAGCCCCGCGCTCAGCTCTGCCATCGCCCGCTGTCACCACGCTCAGGCAGCAGCTGGGGCTGTCCTGACGCTCCCATCGTGCCGCAGCCGCGCCTCTGACCTGTGGTGCAGGGCTGTCAGGAACCTCTGCTCGGGAGATTTGCTCTTCGAGGCACGCGTTCCCTTTCGCAACAGCGCGCAGCTGGGGCTCAGCAACGCTGGTGGGAACTTCTGGGCTTCCTGGCTCATCTGCTTTCTCTCCATCCTGTCATAGCTTTAAATAACCAATGTTTCCACTTCCCTGTTCTGCGTAGCAAGGAGCACATGTTGCAACACAACCTTTTTCTGAAAAACATTTTAAAAAATTTTAAAAATCATCGAAGCATGAAAACTCAAATCTGGTGGCTAGATCAGTTCTGGAAGTTTGCTGCAGGGTTTCTGCTTGGATATTTAGGAGCATCTTATAGAGCAGACACAAGTCTAAGCAGGGGTGGGGGGAGAAATGGCCTAAGCATCGTTAGTAAGAGAAAAAAGCTGTAATTTTAAAAGGAGAGCCCAAAGTTGGGGTAAAAAGGAGTAACTGCAATTCCTTCAGCAGCTTCCACAGCACCCCCTGGGCAGATCGGGTGCTGCGGGTCAGCATCGCCCAGTGCTGCACAGGGTGATGTGGTAAAGCTTCCCTAATAAAATGGCTGTTTGGGGGTGGGTTGTGTTTTTTTTTTTAAAAAAAAAACACACACAAATTTCTCCTTACAGCATACAGCAGCAGGCGGCAAACTTGTGCTCTCTGGGAAGGCTTTGGTGATTTGCAGGTACGTACCTGTTCTAGCACCAACGTGTGTTTTCAGAGCCCAGAAAGAACCGAGTCCTACCCTGAGCTGAGGGACCTTGCGCACAAACCCACCTCGGAGAGTAAAACCTGTTGTGGGGCAATGTGTTCAGCAGCACCCGGCGCAAACATGCGGCAAAGGACTTAATTACTGTGTACAGAGGCGTTTCGGTCAGGGCCATGCGCTCGGCTCCTCCGAGTGTCAGCGAGCAGCTATGCGGCAGAACAGGATGTCGGATTAAGGAGTCTCCGGCGAAACCCGCGCTGAGGACACCACAGGACACCAACCACGCCGGGAAGTGAGTGAGCTGGGTGGTACCGAGCAGAGCTGCCCGCAGCCTCCCGGGCACGGGCTGCCGCCCGCCTCTGCCTGCACCGGGCTGGCTCGCAGCAAAGCTGCTCTGCCAGGGCTGCCGAGAACGCGGCACGCAAAGACCTGTCTGCTTTGGGTCACGACACGCAGGGGTTTTAGGGACTCAGCCATGCTGCAGCCCGGAGCGTAAGGAAAAGCTGCCTTGTATGGGTGCAGGATGAATTTCTCTCGCTCCGGCGCAGCAGGCTGCAGGTGAGGGGCTGGGGGCTCACCCAGGAGCGCTCACTTATCTCCACCGAGGAGGCGAGTTAATGTGTAACCTGGCTCCGTTTGGTTAACCCAGAAAAGCAAAGAAGTCCTGGGACAGGCACGGCCAGAGCAGCGTGGAACGACAGACGTCCTGGTAAAAAAAGAAAAATAGTTAATAATCTCTATTCCTTCTCATCCTTTGCTCTTTGTCTTTTT
>NW_009704882.1:7009-9422 GCF_000703405.1 Apaloderma vittatum
GCGGGAGAAAGGGTGGGGTGGCCGGCAGCTGCCAGTGGAGAGGCTGGAAAACTTGTTCTCAAGACAGCAAACAGCCCGGGCAACTGCTGCATGCACTTGATCTACTTGTTTCAATAGGAGGAACTATACATCTGCCACTATTGCCTCCTTTCCCGCTGAAGTGGGATCCATCCCGCTGTGGGGCAGCTGGGGCAGCACCTGGGAATGGTGTTTTATTTTGTTTTGCATTTGGAGCTGGCCAGGATGAAGCCCTTTGCCAGCAGCTGTAGGGCAGGGGGGTACAGCTGCTCTGCCTCAGACAGCAAAATCCACCAAGGTTCTGGGAGCTGTGTCGGGGTGCTTGTAGTAGCACTGGGCTTAAAAGAAAGTAGCCTCTTCATATAAAGCAATTAGCATTAATTGCTACCTAGCACCTCTTTGAGGGTTTTGTAAAGGACAGTTACAGCAGCTGTCTCGAAAGCTGCAAACTGGCCTTTTATTTTAGTTTAAAAAATAGTTTCTTCTAACACCATTTTTAGCGGGGGAAGAAACACAGCACTGAAAAACAGCTTTTCAAGTGCCACGTCTTAATTTAAATGCCCAGTCATCTCTCTAGCGTGTGGCTGAAATGCCGCGTTATTCAGCAAAAGGAAGGAACTGTAAGATCCTTCTGAATCATAAAACCTGGGATTTTTCAGCACCGATTTTTACCCTTTTCCCGAGTTGGACAAATGCGTTAGAGTCACAATCGCATCAGAGAACTAGCAGGCAGGAAAACGAACTTCTTATTTCTGTGTAGATCTGCTCCAGCGGCCGACGAGCTCTGGGCTGAACTTTGCCTCCCCGTGAGCTGGGACTTGGCGGCTGCCCAAACCTTGGCAGCTGCTTTAGGTTTCTGCAAATGCTGTCTGAACGAAAGCAAATTATTTCTTCCAATGGGCTGACAATAGCAGGCATCCTCATGGAGAAATCAGCTCTGTCAAGAGTGACAGACAGACCCTCTGTCTCTACTTCCCCACAGCTAAAAGCTCTGGCTATAAAGTTATCCAAATTCAAAGAAACAAGGGTATTGCTCTTCCAAACTCACCTCTTACTCAAATGTAATTTAAGCAGTAAATAATGCAGAGTTGAAACTGAAATATTAAACTCATCCTGCGTGGAAAGATTGGATCTGTCAGGGCGTGGGCGTTGAAATCTGATTTTTGTGGCATAGCCCAATTACAAAGGAATTCTTTCAGGGTCTCTGAACAAGCAGCCAGTTCTGCTCACTTATCGCTAGATCTAATTCCCTGATCCTGCTACAAAAAAACCCCACAGCAGCGTGTTCCTGCGTGCGGCGGCCAGGTTAGAGCACAAAGAGCTCCTCTGTCCTCTGACAAGCAAATCCTCGTGCGTGGGTCCATGTGTGTTGGAGGGGGTGTTTGTTTTGCTGCTCTCCTTTGCCCAGTTCTCCTCTCCCGAAGAATGGGCGGTGTGCACGAAGAAAACGCGTAATTGCTGCTGTCGGTGCATTTTGGAAGGTTAATGCTTTACATCCATAAGCAATTATGCCTTTTACAGGCTGCGCAGCCTCTCCCCGCAGGCAGCAAAGCTCTCTCGGCCGTGCACCCTGTGAACAAAACCGGCTTGGGAAGGTCTCGCTGTGGGGAACCCTGACAGCAGGTTGTTCATCAACCAGCTGCTACCACGTTCAGGTCCCTCCCCGGTGTCGGGGTACAGGCTGCAGCTGGGGTGTGTTGCCACAAGCAGAGGGGGACATCGGGGTGCTGCTGGCGACACCCCCAGGGTGACTGGAGACATGGAACATGGGTGCCAAGCGTGTGCCCCAGCACACCCCGTGTGTCCCGAGGGCACCCCGGTGGCAGAGGAAGCTCTTTGTCAGGAGGAGGCTCCCGGCAGAGCGAGGCTGTGACTAAACAGCAGCATTTCGTGTCAGCGTCTTCAGAGGTTGGAGAACCTTCCAGCGGAGACAGCGGTGGTGGGTGAGGTGGGGAGAAGAGGTCCTGGGCGTTGGAGCTGCACCCAGACAGGATTCAAGGCTGAGCTGGGCTCACAGCTTCTTCCTTCACTCGTGAACCACCTCATCCGCAGCTCCGAGATGAGCAGATAACGCGCGTCACGAGATGGCTGTGGATGGGTAGTACAGAGCTTACCCTGTTTCGTACTCCTTTGGGGAAAGCTTCGGTTCCAAGGATGCTTTAGAAGAGCCCAGCTGGCCTTTCTCCTGGAGAGAGCAGCCTAAGACGGAGCACGTTTACATCCATCCAGCAGCTTCACACCCCTCCCCACGTCTGAGCCCACGTGTGCCTTAACGCCTCTCCTTTCTTCCTCTTCAGCTTGGATATTGCCTCCCGTCTGGACGCCGCAGCAGCCTGTGATATGCCTAAGGAGGAGCTGGGGATGGCTGGCTGCAACTCCGGCAGGCGCGACAGCC